>NW_024105083.1:0-56611 GCF_003945595.2 Pipra filicauda
CCCCTGGATTTCCTCCCTCAGCCCCCTCCGGCAGCTCATTCCAAAGGGGCTCATCCCCATCGCAGCCCTTCCCGCTTCCCAACATTCCCAAGGGGGCTCATCCCCATCCCGGCCCTTCCCGACATTCCCAAGGGGCTCATCCCCATCGCGGCCCTTCCTGACATTCCAAAGGGGCTCATCCTCATCCCTGCCCTTCCCGACATTCCCAAGGGGGCTCATCCCCATCCCTGCCCTTCCCAACATTCCCAAGGGGGCTCATCCCCATCCAGGCCCTTCCCAACATTCCAAAGGGGGCTCATCCCCCTCCCGGCCCTTCCTGACATTCCAAAGGGGCTCATCCCCATCCCGGCCCTTCCCAACATTCCCAAGGGGCTCATCCCCATCCCAGCCCTTCCTGACATTCCAAAGGGGCTCATCCCCATCCCTGCCCTTCCCGACATTCCCAAGGGGGCTCATCCCCATCCCGGCCCTTCCCAACATTCCCAAAGGGGCTCATCCCCATCCCAGCCCTTCCCAACATTCCCAAAGGGGCTCATCCCCATCCCGGCCCTTCTCAACATTCCCAAGGGGGCTCATCCCCATCCTGGCCCTTCCCAACATTCCCAAGGGGGCTCATCCCCCTCCTGGCCCTTCCCGACATTCCCAAGGGGGCTCATCCCCCTCCCGGCCCTTCCTGACATTCCAAAGGGGCTCATCCCCATCCCGGCCCTTCCCAACATTCCCAAGGGGGCTCATCCCCATCCCGGCCCTTCCCAACATTCCCAAGGGGGCTCATCCCCATCCCGGCCCTTCCCAACATTCCCAAGGGGGCTCATCCCCATCCCGGCCCTTCCCAACATTCCCAACGGGCTCATCCCCATCCGGCCCTGGGAGCTGCTCCTGCCGGGCTCTGCAGCCCCCTCTGCCCTCAGGGAGAGGGGACAGGGCAGGAGGGGACATTGGGGTGCCCTGCTGTGAGTCCCCAGCTCCCCAGGGATGGATCCAGGGCTCCGGGGATCCACGGGCGGCTCCTGCTCTGTGAGGTCCCGCTGCCACTCACGAGGACGTTTCCAGCTCCCGGGGGTTTCCCAAAAGAGCACTGTCCCTTCCCAAAGCCCCGGGAGGACCCGCCCTGCTGGAACACAGAGGTCCCTCCACCGCCTGGCTCTTTGCATCTTCCACCCTCGCGTGAAAACTCCCACCTTGGAGAGACCCGAACGATTCCCGCTGGAGGACACGGGCTTGGAGAGCTCCAGGATTCTCCTGCTGTGCCCAAAATGCCTGGAGGTGCCCCCTGTGCCCCACGCCCACCACCTGGCAGTGGGTGCCCCCGGCACACCCCCCCCTCAGGAGCACCACGATGGCAAACTCAGCTCAGCTGCCCCAAGTCAAGCCCAGGAGACAGGACCTATTCCCACCTCCAGGGTCCTGAAGATGCATCCCCGTGAGGCCGTTCACTCCATCTGGTGGCAAACCACTCCCGTGCTCCCAAATTATTGCCCCCTCTCTCTACAGCAGCAGCAGCAACTCTCCCTTTCCAGGAGGTTCAGCATCAGTTGGCCCTTCTTTGGCTCGTCCCTGCTCGCTGCCAGCCCCCCGTGCCCTCTCAGGTGGCCCCTCTGCCCACATCCCAACCCCTCCAAGGTCGCACTTGGTGATCTCGGAGGTCTTTTCCCAGCTCAGCGGTTCCAGGACTCTGCGATTCGTGGCCGCCAAACCCGTGGCCCGGCAGCTCCAGCCCGGCAGCTCCCGGTGCTGAGGGAAGGAGAAAAGCTGGTCTACCCACCCTCGGAGGCCTGGCAGGGAGCTCTGCTCCCTCAGCCCTCTGCCAGGGCTCCTGCAACCCAAGGAAAACCGCGTGGGCCGTGGGAAGGGCACGTGGCTGCTGCTGCCGGAGGGAAGAACGGGGAGCTGGGAGCGCCGGGATGGTCCCGCAGCGGGAATTGGGGACACCCAAAGGGAGGCAGGGACGGGCTCTGCGGGGGCTGTGGCTGCTCCCTCGGGTCCCTGTCCCTGCAGACAGACGGGGAGCAGTGCCCTGGGCGAATTCCTGCCTTGGCAGAGGTGGAGATGCTCCCAGAGGGGTGAACAGCCCCCGCCTCGCACGGCCCGGGGAGGCCTCGATCCCGACTGCATAAACCACGACCTTCCCAGAGAAATCAGCTCCTGCAGGCCTGGCTCCTGCGGCCTCAGCTCCTCTCCCAGCTGTTTGGCTCCCCTTTAAACCCAGCCCTGCCAGAGCTGAGGCCTGACCCGGGAGCAGAGCCTTGAGCTGCACAAACCCTCCCCGGAGCCCCCCGTCCCACTCCGGGCTTAAATCCACCCACCCAGCCCCAAAGGCAGTCCCCTCCTTAGTCTTTGCCTCACAGAGCTCTTTTTTCCCCCTGTATTAAAGCCACAATTCCCAGCCAGACCTCCGGGGTGTGATTTTCTCCTCCCTGCCATGAAGTCACAAAATCAGAGAGTTCCCGACGTTAATTCGGGTGCTCGGACAAAATCAACCCGCCAGGTTTTGGAACGAGGTGCCACTCCAGGAGCTTTGCTCATTTGTTTGGGGTGTCCCCATCTCCCCAGCTGGGAGATCCAGGTGCTGATGGATCCCAAAAGCGACCAGTGGCACGGGAATGGGAATGGGAATAGGAACGGGAATGGGAATGGGCACTGGGCTGACTGGTTGGCAAGTGGGGCAGCTCTGGCAAATGTCATCCCTCGTCCCCAGGGTCAGGAAGGCACGAGAGCTGCTGCGAGGAGGTGACCCCAGAAGCCCCCTGGACAGAGGGAATGCCGTGGGGCTTTGCCAGGAGCTGCTCCAGGGAGGCAGGAGGGAGGGAGGGAGGGAGGGAGGGAGCCCAGGGATTTGTGCAGACACAGCACACGCCCCTGCTCCAGCCGGGCCGAGCCCACAAATCCTTCTGCAAGTCTCCCTGTCCCACCTCCAGATGTGCCAGCACCCCGTCCCACACCCTGCACCCCTCCCAGGCACACCCTGCACCTCCTGGGCTCGCTTGGCACCTCGTGCCAGGCACGTCCCTGCTGTGCCAGGCTGGTTTGGGCTGGGGGGCAGAGTCGAGGCCCCCTCCGTGCCAGCACCCACCTCTCCCCCTCCCCACCTGGATTTATCCCCCTCCCCACCTGGATTTACCCACATCCCCACCTGGATTTATTTCCATTTCCCTCTGGATTTATCTCCATTCCCCCCTGGATTTACCCAAATCCCTACCTGGATTCATCTCCATTTCCCCCTGGATTTACCCCCACCCCCCCCGGATTTATCCCCATCCCCACCTGGATTTATCTCCATTCACCCCTGGATTTATCCCCATCTCCACCTGGATTTATCTCCATTCACCCCTGGATTTATCCCCATCTCCACCTGGATTTATCTCCATTCACCCCTGGATTTATCCCCATTTCCACCTGGGTTTACCCCCATCCCCTCCTGGATTTATCTCCATTTCCCACCCAGGTGGGAAATGGAGATAAATCCAGGTGGGGAATGGGGATAAATCAGGCAACACCGTTCCTATCCGCATCCCGTTCCCATCCCCATCCTGTTCCCATCCCCATTCCCATCCCCATCCCCATCCCCATTCCCATCCCCATCCCCATTCCCATCCCCATTCCCATCCCCATTCCCATTCCCATTCCCCAGCCCAGGTGGGGCAGAACCTCCACTCACCCTGTAAGTCAGCTGGACAGACACCCACAGGACAGACACCCACGGGACAGACACCCAGAGGACAGACACCCACGGAACAGACACCCCTGGGACAGACACCCACGGGACAGACACCCACGGGACAGACACCCACGGCACACCCAGCTCCGAGAGCGAGGGCCCCCTGAGGAAACAACCCCCCAAGTGCAAACCCTCCCAGCTCCCCGACCCCGACAGACCCGGCAGGGCTTTGTCATGAGCACCGACACAACCCCACAAACCCCCCAAGAATGGACAGGGCTTTGTCATGAGCACCAACACAACCCCAGAGCCCCCCGACCCTGACAGACCTGGCAGGGCTTTGTCATGAGCACCAACACAACCCCAGAGCCCCCCAGGCACGGACAGACCTGGCAGGGCTTTGTCATCAGCACCAACACAACCCCAGAGCCCCCCAAGAATGGACAGACCTGGCAGGGCTTTGTCATGAGCACCAACACAACCCTAGAGCCCCCCGACCCCGACAGACCCGGCAGAGCTTTGTCATGAGCACCAACACAACCCCAGAGCCCCCCAGGCACGGACAGACCTGGCAGGGCTTTGTCATGAGCACCAACACAACCCCAGAGCCCCCCAAAATGGACATGGCCAGGCATGAGCCCCAACACAACCCAGAGCCCCCCAAAATGGAAGACCTGGCAGAGCTTTGTCATGAGCACCGAACAACCAACCCCAGAAGCCCCCCCGACCCCGACAGACCCAGCAGGGCTTTGTCATGAGCACCGACACAACCCCAGAGCCCCCCGAGCACGGACAGACCTGGCAGAGCTTTGTCATGAGCACCAACACAACCCCAGAGCCCCCCAGGCATGGACAGACCTGGCAGAGCTTTGTCATCAGCACCAACACAACCCCAGAGCCCCCCAACCCCGACAGACCTGGCAGGGCTTTGTCATGAGCACCAACACAACCCCAGAGCCCCCCCAGGCATGGACAGACCCAGCAGAGCTTTGTCATCAGCACCAACACAACCCCAGAGCCCCTGAGCACGGACAGACCTGGCAGGGCTTTGTCATGAGCACCAACACAACCCCAGAGCCCCTGAGCACGGACAGACCTGGCAGGGCTTTGTCATGAGCACCAACACAACCCCAGAGCCCCTGAGCAGGCCAGACCTGGCAGGGCTTTGTCATGAGAACCAACACACCCAGAGCCCCCCAAGAATGGCAGACCTGCAGGGCTTGTCATGAGCACCAACACAACCCAGAGCCCCCCAACCCCGACAGACCCGGCAGGGCTTTGTCATGAGCACGACACAACCCCAGAGCCCCCAGGCACGGACAGACCTGGCAGGGCTTTGCCCACCAACACAACCCCAGAGCCCCCCACCCCGACAGACCTGGCAGGGCTTTGTCATGAGCACCAACACAACCCCAGAGCCCCCCAGGCACGGACAGACCTGGCAGAGCTTTGTCATCAGCACCGACACAACCCCAGAGCCCCCCGACCCCGACAGACCCGGCAGGGCTTTGTCATGAGCACCAACACAACCCCAGAGCCCCCTGAGCACGGACAGACCTGGCAGAGGTTTTTCATCAGCACCAACACAACCCCAGAGCCCCCCAGGCACGGACAGACCTGGCAGGGCTTTGTCATGAGCACCAACACAACCCCAGAGCCCCTGAGCACGGACAGACCTGGCAGGGCTTTGTCATGAGCACCAACACAACCCCAGAGCCCCCCGAGCACGGACAGAGCCGGAGCCGCCGGAGCCGCCGGAGCCGCCGGAACCACAGACCAGGCATTGGAGCTCCTGGGCCGGGGAAGGAGCCGACTCCAGACACCTCCAGACACCTCCCCGGGGACTCCCTTCGCTGAGATTTGCCCCGGGAAGTGCTGGGACGTGGCGCTGCTGGGCCGGTTCACACAGGATGGACGAGGTCAACCCCAAAACCACAGGCCAACCTCTGCCCCCGACGCGTCGCCGCCTCCGTCCCGCGGTCGGTACCTCGGGTCTGCTCTGCTGGAACGACCCCCCTGAGCTCCAGCCCCAGCCCCCCCTGCGAGGCAGGCCCTGCTTTTTGGAGCTCTGAGGATTTTCGGTTGGGCCACTGCCCTTTCTGAAGTGCTGCCACAGCATTAAGGCCACCAGAGAGTCACCAGCCACTGAAGGGTCTCCTTTCTGCTACTGGTGTCCCATCTCCTCACTCCTACTGGTGTCCCATCTCCTCACTCCTACTGGTGTCCCATCTCCTCACTCCTACTGGTGTCCCATCTCCTCACTCCTACTGGTGTCCCATCTCCTTTCTGCTACTGGTGTCCCATCTCCTCACTCCTACTGGTGTCCCATCTCCTCACTAATACTGGTGTCCCATCTCCTTTCTGCTACTGGTGTCCCATCTCCTCACTCCTCTTGGTGTCCCATCTCCTTTCTGCTACTGGTGTCCCATCTCCTTTCTCCTCCTGGTGTCCCACCTCCTCACTCCTACTGGTGTCCCACCTCCTTTCTCCCACCTCCTGGCCCAACTCCTGCTGCCTCCTGGCATCCCCCAAGAGCCCAGACTCCGGGGAGCCTTCAACCCTTCCGTGATTTTGGAGGACTCAAGCACAGCCACCACGGCACTGCCCGAGCAGGACCAGCATCATCTCCCTCTCCTGATGGCTCAGCTGCTTCTCCTGGATGTGGAATTTGCTGATCCAGTAAACCTCTCCCAGCAGAACCAGTGAGGGTGGAAGGACACAGAGGGTGATGGAGAATCCACCCCCTCCCTGGGCAGCCCATTCCAAGGGCTGAGCACCCTCTCTGCAAAGAAATTCTTCCTGATCTCCAACCTAACCCTCCCCTGGCACAGCTGCAGACCCAGCCCTCTTGTCTTGCTGATGGTTGCCTGGGAAAAGAGACCAACCCCCCCCGGCTCCCCCCTCCTGGCAGGGAGTTGCAGAGAGTGAGGAGGTCTCCCCTGAGCCTCCTCCTCTCCAGGCTGAGCCCCCCCAGCTCCCTCAGCCTCTCCTCATGGCAATTGTGCTCCAGTCCCTTCCCCAGCCTCGTTGCTCTCCTCTGGCCCTGCTCCAGCCCCTCCATGTCCTTCCTGAGCTGAGGGCCCAGAGCTGGACACAGCACTCCAGGGGTGGCCTCACCAACGCTGAGTCCAGGGCAAGAATCACTTCCCTGGCCCTGTTGGCCACCCTGTTCCTGAGCCAGGCCAGGATCCATTGGCCTTCTTGTCCCCCTGGGCACACTCTGGCTCCTGTTCAGCTCCCTGCCCATCCCAAATCCCAGCTCCCTTCCTGCCTGGCTGCTCTCCAGCCCCTCTGTCCCAGCCCATGGGGCTGCCGGGGGTTGTTGTGGCCAAAGTGCAGGACCCGGCCCTTGGCCTGCTTGACCCTCATCCCCTTGGAATCAGCCCCAGCCTGTCCAGGTCCCTCTGCAGAGCCCTCCTGCCCTCCAGCTGATGGACACTCCCCCCCAGCTCAGTGCCATCTGCAAATTTGCTGATGGTTCACTCGATCCCCTCATCTAAATCATCAATAAAGACATTAAACAGGACTGGGCCCAACGCTGATCCCTGGGGACACCACTGGTGACCAGATCCCAACTGGATGCAGCTCCATCCCCACCACTCTCTGGGCCCGGCCCTCCAGCCAGTTCCTGACCCAGCAAATTAGGGATAAAAGGCACCGCCCTTAATTAGGGACAGAAGGTACTGTGGTTAATTAGGGACAAATCGCTGCTCCCCACAAAAAAACCCAAAAAACCCCAAAAACCCAAAAAACCCAAAAACCCAAATCCCCCCAAAAAAAACCCAAAAAACCCCAGGGCCTGCCCGGCTCTGGGGGTGGGGCCCGAGGCTTTTTTGGGAGGTGGAGGGACCCCCAAGTCGGTGCCCACCCCAACTTTGCTCCCCCAGATCCAGAGTGGCCAAGGGGGGTTTCCTGGTAGGATGATGGGAAAGGTGGGATGGGGGGGCATTTTCCTCCTTCCTTGCCTGGGCACGGAGCTCCAGGGATGGGAAATCCTGGGAAAGGAGCTCCAGGGATGGGAAATCCTGGGAAAGGAGCTGCAGGGATGGGAAATCCTGGGAAAGGAGCTCCAGGGATGGGAAATCCTGGGAAAGGAGCTCCAGGGATGGCTAATCCCAGGAAAGGAGCTCCAGGGAAAGCAAATCCCAGGAAAGGAGCTCCAGGGATGGCAGATCCCGGGAAAGGAGCATCAGGGATGGCAGATCCTGGGAAAGGAGCTCCAGGGATGGCAAATCCCGGGAAAGGAGCTCCAGGGATGGCAGATCCCGGGAAAGGAGCTCCAGGGATGGCAGATCCTGGGAAAGGAGCTGCAGGGATGGCAGATCCCGGGAAAGGAGCTCCAGGGATGGCAGATCCCGGGAAAGGAGCTCCAGGGATGGCAGATCCCGGGAAAGGAGCATCAGGGATGGCAGATCCTGGGAAAGGAGCTCCAGGGATGGCAGATCCTGGGAAAGGAGCTCCAGGGATGGCAGATCCCGGGAAAGGAGCTCCAGGGATGGCAGATCCCGGGAAAGGAGCTCCAGGGATGGCAGATCCCGGGAAAGGAGCTCCAGGGATGGCAGATCCTGGGAAAGGAGGTTGATGCCAGCGGGAGGAACAGGCCATGGAGGAGGAGTGGCCATGTGCCTGCAAAGCCATTGGGGGGTGGGGGGATGTTCCCCTAAATCCCACCCCTCTGGAGGGTCTCCAAGGTGTCTCTGACACCAGGGCTGGGAAGGGCTTTGCAGGGTGAAGAGGCTCCTGAAATGGTGCCACTCACACACCTGGAACAGACCAGTTATACACTGAAATAGTGCCAGTTATACACTGAAATAGTGCCAGTTATACACTGAAATAGTGCCAGTTATACACCTGAAATAGTGCCAGTTATACACCTGAAATAGTGCCAGTTATACACTGAAATAGTGCCAGTTACACACTGAAATAGTGCCAGTTATACACCTGAAATAGTGCCAGTTATACACCTGAAATAGTGCCAGTTATACACCTGAAATAGTGCCAGTTACACACTGAAATAGTGCCAGTTATACACCTGAAATAGTGCCAGTTATACACTGAAATAGTGCCAGTTATACACCTGAAATTGTCCATCTACACACTCAAACCAGTGCCAGTTACACACTGAAATAGTACCACTTATACACCTGAAATAGTGCCAGTTATACACTGAAATAGTGCCAGTTACACACTGAAATAGTGCCAGTTATACACCTGAAATAGTGCCAGTTACACACTGAAATAGTGCCAGTTATACACCTGAAATAGTGCCAGTTATACACTGAAATAGTGCCAGTTACACACCTGAAAGAGTCCCTTTACATACCCAAAATAGTGCCACTCACACACCTGGAACAGCCCAGTTACACACCTGAAACAGTCCATCTACATACCCAAAATAATGCCAGTTATACACTGAAACAATCCCAGTTACACACCTGAAATAGTGCCAGTTACACACCTGAAACAGTCCATTTACATACCCAAAATAATGCCAGTTACACACTGAAATAATCCCAGTTACACACCTGAAACAGTCCATCTACATACCCAAAATAATGCCAGTTATACACTGAAATAATCCCAGTTACACACCTGAAATAGTGCCAGTTACACACCTGAAACAGTCCATTTACATACCCAAAATAATGCCAGTTATACACCTGAAACAATCCAAGTTACACACCTGAAACAGTCCATCTACATACCCAAAATGATGCCAGTTATACACTGAAATAATCCCAGTTACACACCTGAAACAGTCCATCTACATACCCAAAATAATGCCAGTTATACACTGAAACAATCCCAGTTATGCACCTGAAATAATCCCAGTTATGCACCTGAAATAATCCCAGTTACGCACCTGAAACAGTCCATTTACATACCCAAAATAATGCCAGTTATACACTGAAATAATCCCAGTTACACACCTGAAACAATCCCAGTTATGCACCTGAAACAGTCCCAGTTGCACACCCCAAATCGGCCCATTTACACCCGTAAATAATCCCAGTTCCACCCCTGAGCCGGTCCCATCCGCTGGATGTGGGATCCGTGGGATGTGGGATCCGTGGGATGTGGGATCCATGGGATATGGGATCCAGAGGATGTGGGATCCGTGAGATGTGGGATCTGTGGGATGTGGGATCCATGGGATGTGGGATCCGTGGGATGTGGGATCCATGGGATGTGGGATCCGTGGGATGTGGGATCTGTGGGATGTGGGATCCATGGGATGTGGGATCCATGGGATGTGGGATCCGTGGGATGTGGGATCCACGGGATGTGGGATCCATGGGATGTGGGATCCATGGGATGTGGGATCCGTGGGATGTGGGATCCATGGGATGTGGGATCCGTGGGATGTGGGATCCGTGAGATGTGGGATCCATGGGATGTGGGATCCGTGGGATGTGGGATCCATGGGATATGGGATCCAGAGGATGTGGGATCTGTGAGATGTGGGATCCGCTGGATGTGGGATCCATGGGATGTGGGATCCATGGGATGTGGGATCCGCTGGATGTGGGATCCATGGGATGTGGGATCCATGGGATGTGGGATCCGTGGGATGTGGGATCCACTGGATGTGGGATCCGCTGGATGTGGGATCCGCTGGATGTGGGATCCATGGGATGTGGGATCCATGGGATGTGGGATCCGCTGGATGTGGGATCCATGGGATGTGGGATCCACGGGATGTGGGATCCACGGGATGTGGGATCCGTGGGATGTGGGATCTGTGGGATGTGGGATCCACGGGATGTGGGATCTGTGGGATGTGGGATCCGTGGGATGTGGGATCTGTGGGATGTGGGATCCATGGGATGTGGGATCCACGGGATGTGGGATCCACGGGATGTGGGATCCACGGGATGTGGGATCTGTGGGATGTGGGATCCGCTGGATGTGGGATCCATGGGATGTGGGATCCATGGGATGTGGGATCCAGGGGATGTGGGATCCACTGGATGTGGGATCCACGGGATGTGGGATCCGTGGGATGTGGGATCCATGGGATGTGGGATCCGCTGGATGTGGGATCCATGGGATGTGGGATCCATGGGATGTGGGATCCAGGGGATGTGGGATCCACTGGATGTGGGATCCACGGGATGTGGGATCCGTGGGATGTGGGATCTGTGGGATGTGGGATCCGCTGGATGTGGGATCCGCTGGATGTGGGATCCACGGGATGTGGGATCCGTGGGATGTGGGATCCGTGGGATGTGGGATCTGTGGGATGTGGGATCCACGGGATGTGGGATCTGTGGGATGTGGGATCCGCTGGATGTGGGATCTGCTGGATGTGGGATCTGTGGGATGTGGGATCCGCTGGATGTGGGATCCATGGGATGTGGGATCCATGGGATGTGGGATCCGTGGGATGTGGGATCCACGGGATGTGGGATCCATGGGATGTGGGATCCACGGGATGTGGGATCCACTGGATGTGGGATCCACGGGATGTGGGATCCACGGGATGAGGGGGAGCCCCACGGCCCCTTCTGGGGGGTCAGGACGGCGCAAGGCGATGAACAAAGGAGACGATGAACGTTTCAGCCGAGCTTCGAGGGGCAGACAAAGAGTCCGGGTGGTGTCACCCCACAGATGGAGACCCCCCAGCCTTCTCCCACCCACCCACCCCCCAACGAGCCGGGCAGGGCTCCCAAAAAAACACTGACGTGCTCCAGAGAGCTGAGAGTTCATCCCAAGGGGCTGCAGAACTCGGGCCTGTCTCCTCCCACCCTGCCTCTGCTCCAGAGACCCCCCCAGCTCCAGCAGCCCCCAAAGGCCTCGGGTCCCAATTCTGAAGGATTTAAGTGACAACCCGAGTTGTCACCTCCTGGTGCCCATCTCCCAGCGAGGAGGAGGAGGAGGATCAAAGGGGGGCCGAGGAGGATCAAAGGGGGGCCGAGGAGGAAGGGACCAGCCCAGCAAGGCTCCTGGGGCATCTGGAGAAGGGTCACCCCAGCCCTGAGAGCCTCGAGATGCCCCCGGGGAGCTCCAAAGCGCAGCAGCAGAGCTTTGGTGTCACCTCCCCACCCTCGGGCTGACGCTGCTCCTGCCCCGGGGGCAGAGAGGGGTCAGAAGGCCTTGGGGGGGTGGGGCAAAATTGGGCAAAAAGGTCTTGGAGGGGGGGACAAAAAAGGTTTTGGGGGGCACCCAGAGGTGAAGGAGGAGCTGCCACGGCCACCCCTGGGATGGAGGGGGAGACGCGGGCAGGGCACGGAGCCGAGGGGGAGGGCAAGGAGGGGGCTCTGGGAATCCCTCCCTCATTCAGGGTTTTACAAAAACAACCCCCCGAGGCGGCGGCGGAGGAGGAGAAGTGGGAGGGAAGGGCGGGCAGGAGCCGGCAGCCAGAAAAACAACTCCTCAGCACCCGCCCCGAGCCAGGAAAAAGGCTGGGGAGCATCCCCGGGGCCGGGAGGCTCCGGAGCCGCCGGGGAGGAGCCCGCGGGGACCCTCCCCCTGCCACGGCCCCCCAGCCCTGCCCATCCCACCCAGGGCTGGGGATGCCCCGGAGGGATTTTTTAGGAGGTGGGAAAAAGGGAGGGTGGATGAAAGGAGGCAGAGCGGGAGCAGGGACGGGGCTGAGGTGCCCTGGGGTGACACAGGACCCAGCCACGACACTCAGGGCAGTTTTCCAGGGCTTGGAAAACACAAAACTTCACGTGCTGGGCGCCAGGGGGGCACAGGACGAGGACCGGGGGCACCGGGAGAGCAGCCCAGCCCCCGGGCAGGAGCCTCAGCCGCTGTCCCCACGGGACTGGGATTGGGATGCACGGGCTGGGATTGGGATGTACGGGCTGGGATTGGGATGCACGGGCTGGGACTGGGATGCACGGGCTGGGATTGGGATGCATGGATTGGGATGCAGGGGCTGGGATTGGAATGCACAGGCTGGGACTGGGATGCACAGGCTGGGATTGGGATGCACAGGCTGGGATTGGGATGTACGGGCTGGGATTGGGATGCACAGGCTGGGATTGGGATGCACGGGCTGGGATTGGGATGCACAGGCTGGGACTGGGATGCACGGGCTGGGATTGGGATGCACAGGCTGGGACTGGGATGCACAGGCTGGGATTGGGATGCACGGGCTGGGATTGGGATGTACAGGCTGGGATTGGGATGCACGGGCTGGGATTGGGATGCACAGGTTGGGATTGGGATGTACAGGTTGGGATTGGGATGCGGGGGCTGGGATTGGGATGCACAGGTTGGGATTGGGATGCACAGGCTGGGATTGGGATGCACGGGCTGGGATTGGGATGCACAGGCTGGGATTGGGATGTACGGGCTGGGATTGGGATGCAGGGGCTGGGATTGGGATGCACAGGTTGGGATTGGGATGCACAGGCTGGGACTGGGATGCACAGGCTGGGACTGGGATGCAGGGGCCGGGTTCTGCCTGCATCCCTCCTATATCCTTGCCTTCTTCCCTGCCTGTATCCCTGTCTGTATCCCTCCTCTATCCCTGCCTGTATCCTCCTGTATCCCACCTGTATCCCTGCCTGTAACTCTCCTGTATCCCACCTGTATCCCTGCCTGCATCCTGCCTGCATCCTGCCTGCATCCTGCCTGTATCTCTCCTGTATCCCTGCCTGTATCCCTGACTGCATCCTGCCTGTATCCTGCCTGTATCCCTGCCTGTATCCCTGCCTGTATCCTGCCTGTATCCCTGCCCACGAGGCCACAGCACAGGGTGAGGAGTCTCCCCGAGGCCGAGCAGCACCCAAAGCCAGGGTGGGTGTTTGTTAACAACCCTTCTCCTTTATAAACCTTTATAAACCTTTATAAACCTTTATAAACCTTTATAAACCTTTATAAACCTTTATAAAGCTCCACAAACCCATTTCCCATCTCCCGCTCATTCGCTGGGAAAGGCTCAGAGCTCACCGGGGTCGAAGATTAAAAACATTCCTGCCGGATGAAAGGAAAAGGTCTTTTCTCCAGAGCTGCTCCCAGGGAAGGAAAAGCAGCCCGAGGGGGGAATTCGCTCCAATTAAAAACACTTAAAGGAGAAACCACACGAAAGGGCCTCTGCTGAAAGCACGGGGAGATCACAGAGGGGGGGAACTGGAGGAATAGGAAATCCCGGAGTCATCCCGGAGTCATCCCGGAGTCATCCCGGAGTCATCCCGGAGTCGCGGCACCTCGTGTGACCCCGCCCGGCCCTCGGGGCACCGCGTCGGATCGGGGACAAAACGCTGCTCCCCGCAAAAAAAAAACAAAACCCGGCCAATCCAGCCCCGGAATGTGCAAACATTCCCAGAGCATCCAGCGGGAGGAGAAGGCAGGATCCCGGCGCCAAGGGAAGGGGTGCAGAGGACTCTTCAGGACTAAATAACCCCTCCCTGGGGGCGGCCCCGGGTCCGTGTGAGGAGCCCACAGACACGGGGGGCAGCAGACCTGGGACAGCAGATCCACCCGGGAGTGTCCAGGGTGTCCTATTCCAAGGGGGTTTTTTTTTCCACATGCTCTCAAATCCACACGTCCCTGAAACCTTCTGCCCCCGGGGGGGAAGGCTGGCGAGGCAATCCCAAACCCTGCAATCCCAAACCCTGCAATCCCAAACCCTGCAATCCCAAACCCGGCACCGCATTAAACGGCCCCAAAAGCCCCAAACCTTTAAGCGAGGACACGAACTCCACCTCGGGCAGGGCTTAAACCACCCAACAACTTCCTTCCTGCTCAGCCACAGCTCCCGGAGGAGACGGAGCGACCCCCGCGCGAGCTCCCGGGATGAGTTTTTAAAAGCCTGGATGAGTTTTTAAAGCCTTCGGAGCTTTTGAAGGCGCAGAGGTAACAAAGCCGCGGCGGAAAGAGGCGATTTTGGGGGGGTTCGGGCCGAAATTTGGGATGGGCGGCTCAAAGAAACGGCCGAGTCCTAAAGCACGGCAGGCGCTGGGCACGGGCAGGGCTGGGCACGGGCAGGGCTGGGCACGGGCAGGGCTGGGCACACCCCACGGGGCCCAGGACACGCGGGTGGAGCGTGAGAAGCACAAGGGACAAGGAGGGACTGAGGAGCTTCGTCTGGGAGCGGAGGCACGGCGGGGGGGGGGGTTTCCATCCATCCCCAGCACCCCTGGCACGGCTGGAAATCTCCCTGGCGGTCGTTTCCCACCTCCTGCCGCCCCCACGGGCCACAGAGCCCATCCCAGGAGGGCCCGGGGGCGCGCGGAGGAGCGCGAGGTGTCCCCAGGAAACCTGGGAGCCGCCGCCGCCGCTTTTCCTGCGGAAGGCAGGGAAATCCGGGACCGCGGGGCTCTGCCGAGGGAAAAAGCCAAGGCAGCGCCTCGCACTCCCCCCAGAGCAGGGCAGGCTCGTGGAAACTCGCGATTTGGGAAAAGTCCTCCCCCCTCCCGGCAGGGAAACATCCCCCCATCCCGGAGGATTCTCTCCTCACCTCAGGGTCACTCCCCGCTCCAGAGGCGGCAGCCGCGGGTTGGCGGAGCCCCAAACATCGCGTTATCCCACCGGGGAGGCAAATCTGCTCCTCCCGGTCCTCCCCCGAAGCCCCTCCAGGAGATCTCGCCCCTCCTCGCCGCCCCCTCCTCGGGACGCGGCTCCGGGTTCGCTCCCGAGAACTCAAACGCTGCCGAGACCCGCGGGCGAACACGGACGTGGACGACCGGCAGCACCTCCCGGCAGGCGAGTCCCCCCTCTCCGCCCGAGCTGGGACACCCCGGGGGCCTCCGACAGCCTCATCTCGTCCCTCGGCAGGTTCCTGGCGAGAGGAGCCTCCAGCCTAGAGCCGCCGCATCCCGCGGATCTCCTCCGGGCACAGGCTCTGGCAGCGCTCCTGGCACCGAGCGCTGCCCCAGGTGCCCGCTCTCCCAGCGGGAATGTGCCGGCGGAGCCCGGGGGCCGCAGCCAAGCGCTCCCGGGAAGCCGCGGCGGCTCCTCCGGGCACACGGGACGCGTCGTCTTCCCGCTCGGGCTCCGATTACATCAGCACGAGAGGATGCGGCCTCCGTGCCAAGGGAAGCAGGGGAGGGAGAGATCAAACGATTGCAGAACCTCTCCTCGGTGAGCAGCCCTTTGCAGGGGCGGAGGGGAGCGTTCCCGGCGCTCCCGACCGGTTTGGAAGGAGCCCGGAGGAGGGTTCGGCGGCACCTCCCCCCCCCCACGGCCCCCCCCGGGGACCCCGCGGCTGGAACCCCCTCTTTGGAGCATCCCCCCGGTGGGCACGGCGTGGGCTGGGGTCTGGGTCACCCGGCAGTGCCACCGCTCAGCCGAGATCTTTGTTGTTTTAATCGCTGTGCCCAGATTGAGTCACAGCCCCCGGGGCAGAGCTCAGGGCTCTCCAAAGCTGGATCTGGAAGTGCTGAGACAAAAAAAAGCCTGGACTGCCACAACATCCACTGTCAGCAAGTGCCTCCTGCCCGGGCGTTGGAGCCTCTCTGGGACCTGCCCAGAAGGAAAACCCCCTGGCAAACGCTGGCCCAGGGCAGAAAAGGGGCGTGAAAAGAGAATTTAAGGCAAAAGAAACCACCCCTTCGGGCCCAGCAGGAAAAGGAGCTGTGAGGAACACGGGCAGTCCCAACCCGGTGGGGAACGAGATGCATCCCAGGGAAAGAGGCACAGAGGGAATTCCCTCTGCGTGGATCCAGAACTGCTCAACCGCTGGCACCACCCCCCTGGAGCTGGAGAAAGGAGCCACCGAGGAGCTCCCCCGGGAGAGCAGAGAGAGCTCGGGGTGAGAGTTATTTCTGTCAGAGCACGGAAGCCACAAGGTTTTCGGTTCCCTGCACGAAGACGCTCCCGGGGTCCTTCCCCCTGGGCCCGGCTGGCGCTGCCTCCCGGCCTGGGGGGGCTCGGGAAGGAGCTGGAAAAGCTCAGCCTTGGGCTCAGGGAGCAGCTGGACGAGGTGGAGGCGTCAAATCCTTCGGGGAATCAAACCTGCCTGGATCCAACCGGGGACACCAGTGACAACCCCCGGGGACAAACCCGGGTCCCAGCTGGTGCTTGGAAGCAGCTGGGAAGAGATCCACCCCCTGGGATTCCACCCGGGCTGGAGGAGCTCCAGGGGAACAAGGCACCGGGAAGGATTCCTGAGGAAAAGAGCTGGGGGGTGAAGAAATGCCAGGAGGAGCTGGAGTCCCCCGAGCAGCTGGAGCCTGCGCAGGGAAAAGCAGGAGCACAAGGGAAAACCTGGGAGGAGGCCGCGGGTCCCGCTGAGGCGGCGGAAGGTGGGGACGGAGGGTGCGGTGGGTGTGTGCTCCACATGGAGCAACACCGCCCCGGGGGGTTAACCCAGAGAGAGGGATTAATCCCTCCTGGATAAGGGGGGCAGAAAGGAGAATAAACGAGCAGACGAACTCCTGGCGAGCCCAGGGCAGCCGGGATGACTCGGACGCCGAGTTGTAACTCGGGGAGGGAGCAGGATTTGAGCCCTCACGGAGTTACTGAGTCAACTCAGCAGAATCCCAGACACATCCCGGCCCCTAAAATCCGGGATCCCACCCGGCAATCCCACAGAGGCGGCTGGACCCACCCACTGGCCCCCGCTCTGGATGGAAGATGCTCAAGGGGCACTTAAAAAAAAACCCCTTTGTCTCTGTGAGACCCCCGGGGCACCTCCCACCCGCTTCACACCCCCCCCCTCACAGATGGCATCGTGTCCCTGGGGGTCCCCGTGCCCGGCCAGCCCTGGCACACCGATGGCACGGGCAGAGCGGCCCCGCGATCCCAGCTCCGGGATCCCGCTCCCACCACGCCCGTGCGGTTCCCACGGGCGAGCCCCAGCCTTGGCAAAGCCCTCGCTGGCAGCCGGCCCCGGCAGGCTCATTAAAGGCAATTAAGGCAGCGCGGGTATCCCTCCCCCGGGCCCTTTGGGGGATGGTTTGCTTTCAGACAAAACAAACAGGCGGCTCTGCGTGGGCTCCTCGGGGCAGGTGGTTGGTGCGGCGGCAGGTGGAAACGCCGAGGGCTCTCGGCAGGGGAGGCACGAGCAGCGTCCGGCCCAAAATTCCAGCCCGCGATTCCAGCCCGCGATTCCAGCCCGCGATTCCAGCCCTCCTCCTGCCGCTCCCGGCGGTGCCCACCCCGACCCCCTTGGCCGTGGCAGGGAGGTGCGAGAGGATAAGGAAGCTGCCACCCCTTTGCTCGCTCCGCTTTTAAAAGAAATACTGGGGGGAAACTTCAGCCCTGCCCTGCCGTGGGGTTTTATCGCGGCGGCTCCTCCGGCATCGCCGGTGCCGGAGCTGCTCCTGTGCTCCCTCCAACCACCAAACCACAGAACTGCACATCTCCTCCTCTTCCTCCTCCTCCTCCTCCTCCTCCCTGGGGCTTCTCCGCGCCCCCGCGCCCCACAGGCCAACGCACAGCGCGGCCAGAACGTGCGGGAAGGGTTCAAACCAGGGGCGGGGGTCACCCCGAGCCCTGAGGGCAACGGGGCTCGTCCGCGGTTTTCCCTGGTCCAAAGAGCTCCGAGGGCCAAGGCGTGGCTCCATCTCCCCGGCACTGCTGGACACGGCGAGATCCGGGAGCTCCCGGTGCTCCCGGCGGGTTCCAGGGGGACCCTGGGATGCGTCAGGAATGTTGGGCGGCTCCGGGGCGGGCTCGGGGGGGCGTCCCCGTGACAGGGACCGCGCGGGGCGGGTGCTGTTCCAGGGGGATGGAAGAGCCGCGCTGGCTCCCGATCCGCCGCGGGACGGGCGAAGGGAAGAGCCCAAAGGGATCCCGAAAGCTCTCTGCTCCTCCCTGGAAAAAAAACCGGGACGGACTCGGCGCCAGCACATGCGAGAGCTGCCTTTGGCCTCTCCTGGCTGCCCCAGGATGATCCCGGCTCAGCTGCGATCCAGGTCACTGGGAGATGGGCATTTCCCAGTTTGGCTGCTACCAGGAAGCAACAATCCCCCCCAGTAAAACCAGTAAAACCCCAGACCCTCGGAGCTGTGCCCCTTCTGCACCTCCGAACGGCGGGAGAGGTGTGGCCACGCTCCGACCACGAGCTTCGGGGTTTACTGGTGCTAAAGGGATTCAGCCGGCAACAAATTAAGATCTTAATTAATTCTGCTTTCACTTCCTGGCACGTGGGAGCACAAGGAGGAGCCTCGGCTTCGCCTTCCCCAGCAACGGGAGCTCTGCAAAAAAAACCACGGGGAGGACTTGGCAGCCCCCTCTTTGTCACCACCACAGCCCTGTCCACGAGGTGAAGGGCTAAAAACAGCCAAAGAAAGGCAGAACTCCCTTTCATGGCCCTTTTTCTGCATCACAAAGCAAGAGGTGACCTCGCGAAGACAACTGAAACCATCCCCACCCCGAGGGGACAGGGGGATGGTTTCATCCCCTCACGACCCCGCCGCGGTGCTCAGGGCACCGATAACGCCAGGATCTCACTCTGCCTCCCCAAAATCCCTCCCGCTGAGCTCCAGCCGCCTCACCCCCGCCCCGGGAGCGAGGGGAGCGGAGGCAGCAGCGTCTCCACCGGCGCTGCCACCCCCGGTGCCCGTGTCCGCTCCCGGGCACGCCGCAGGAGCAGCTCCGGGAGGGCTCCGAGCCCCCAGGAGGACCCCCCGGAGCCCGCTGGCTGCCGGTGGGGACACAGGACGAGCCGCATCTCCGGTGCCAAGCGCGGGGACGGCTCGGGGAGGTCTCAGCCCGAGCCGCGTCACCCCCTGCCCCGGGCGGCGCTTCAAAGAGCCGCGATTGTGCCTCTTGCACAACCACCGGCGACACGAATCCCCTCCTTCTCCCTCCCCGCCCGCCCCACACGTCCCTTTGAGGCAAAAAGGAAGAAGGCTGGAAACATCCTTCCTGTCCCCGCGGACAATGGGATGGAAATAGCTCGGGAGAGGCTCCGGGAGGATGCGGGAGCCGCTCGTGGTTCCGCTTCCTGCCATTGTCCGCCCCGGGACGAGCCGCACGCCCGGCAGGGCAGAGCCAAAACCGCCTCCTCGCCCCAGAGGAGCGGCCCCGAACACAAACCTGCTGCCCTGTCCAGCTCCAGCTTCACGCGGGCCCCCCAGGTCCCGACGGAATCCAAAATCCGGCGGCCGCCGTGGACGCCCAGAGATCCCCGCGCTCGGTCCCGCCGAGGGGCTGCAAAGCAGAGACTCTGCGACGCCCCAAAATCCACTCCCCGGAGCGAGGGGGATTTTCCACCGCTCGGAAAAAAAAAAAACAAAAACAAAAACGAAAAAAAAAAGCACCGAGACGGCAGAAGAGGCTTTCTCCGGGCCCAGCCCGGAGGGCGAAACGGAGCCCCCGGGGGAGCCAGTCCCACCCTAAATCCCTGTTTTCTGCTCCAGATGGGAGGTGCACGTGTTCGGGCTGCTCCGGCACACACGTCAGCACTTGGAAAACCCTGCGAGGAGCGACGCAAGCCCGGCCTGCCGAGGACGCTGCTGACGGCACAGGAGGGTGGCAGCAGCACGGCCCGGCCGGCTCCAAAGTCGCGGGTCAGCCCCCGAATTTGGGGTTGGCGGCTCGAGACGGTGCCAGTTTTGGTACCCACCCCCCACCTGGGAGGGATTTCGGAGGGCGAGTCACCACTCGCAGCCCTTTGGCGGCATCGAGGTGGCGACAGGAACTGTCTCCTTGTAAAACATGAATTGTTCTCCTTTTAAAAAAAACCCCATAAACCGTATCTATTTAAAAGCTTTGAGATGCTTTTAGGACCCGAGCTGGGATTTCAGGGCTGAAGGAGCATCCCAGAGTCGGCAGCGCAGACCCTCGGGCAGGGAGGGGACGGGGAGGAGGAGGAGGAGGGTGGATGATGCCACACGTCCCTCCTCCTCCCCACCACGACCCCCGGGCCCCAGCGGAGCAGGGAGACCGTCCCAGAGCAGCCTGGCCTCTCCTGACCTGCCAAAAATGGGGGCCAGGCCCCCTCGGAGCTGCTGGTGTGGCTCCCGGAGCCGCTCCCGCTCCCTCAACGTTCCCGAGCGCGTTTTTGCCTCGCTGACGGGTTAAAAATAGAACCCATCAGGATTATTGTCCTGCCAGCAAAATATAGAAAGGTTACATCCTCCCTGCTGAAAAAAAAAACCCAAAACTGCACGGCCCAGACTTCTTCCAGCAGAGGCACATCGGGGAGCTTCTATTCCGGGAGCGACTTGGGAAGTCGGCAGAGAATCCTTTGGGTTGGTTACACGGAGGCATCAAATACCTGCACTAAACTTGCCTTCCCCCTCCTCTCCCGCCTTCCCGGGGCTTTGGGGCGGGTTTTCAGGCCTCTGCTCTGAGGAGGGGGCTCGGGCTTGCACGGCGCTCCCCCCCAGGAGGAGCTGCCCCGGCGCTGCCCTCGGGCTGGGAACGGAGCCCGACCCGGTTTTTGGGAGTGGTCTCGTCACCGCCCCCCTCACTTAACACTTTCCAGCTCCAGAGGAAGCCGTTTGGAGCAGGAAAACCCCGCCCCTGTCCCTAAAGCTCTGGAAAATGGGGGGCTGGGGGACACCCCAGCCCGGCTCTGGCTCCCCCCAGGTCAAAGCAGTTCCCACATTCCTTTTCCAAAGGCGGTTTTGCAGGGTTCTCCCTCGAGGGAAAGGCCACCGGTGACCCCAGTCAGCAGCCACCTCCTGAGCAGCCCAGGAGACCCTCGGAGCTTCCCCATCCCCAATCCCGGGGTCATCCCTGCGGGCTCTGGAGGGAGGGGGGGACTCGGCCCGATCCTCCTCCTTGGACAGGGCTGGGTTTTAGGGCCTTTCCGTGAGTGTTTGTGCTTGTGCACAACACGCTCCCGCCCAGCTGGGGCCGGGCTCCAGAGCCCGTTTCATTCCTCAGAAAATCCCCCGGGAGATGAATGAGAGGAATGTGACGGGTCCCTTCCAGCTCCGGGCAGCAAAGGCAGCCCAGGGAGAGGAATCCACCGGCGAGGGGATGTCCGTCCTTCCAGCGGCTCCCTGGAGAGCCGCCCGACGTGGGGATGCACTCCCGGGCCCCCCCATCCCACGCCCAGCTCCGGGGGCTCCAAACCCATCCCGACCCCGGCGGGCACCTCGAGCCCGGTCCATCCCCGCGCCACAGGGATCGCTCAGCTCCCAAAAAACCCCATCCTGCAGCCTTCACCCGGGGCAGGAGCACCCAGGGGAGTGCCTGGGAGGAGGCCGGGCTGGAGAGGTCACTCCCCCATCCCCAGCTCTCCCGGTCCTTCCCTCCAGGGCCGTGAATCCCGCGGCGCGAATCCCCCCGAGCACAACCCACTGCACTCCCCTCCTCCTTCCCCCCGAAACCCAACACACCCCCAGAGACAGCAGGAAACCGGTCGGGAAAAACCCAGCAGTGACCCGACAGCCCCTCCGAGCGGCTCCATTCCCAGGAGGAGCCGCTCCGCCCTCTCCCACATCCCCGAGGAGCTGCCGCTGCCCCTCGGTGATCCCGGGCCCGGGGAGGGGGGGCCATTCCCTCCTCGCTCCATCCCATCCCATCCCATCCCATCCCATTCCATCCCATCCCAGCTGGCATTTCAGCGCGGAGGGAGGGGGGGGAATGCCAGATTTTCTCCGTGCTGGAAATACGTGACGACTTCAGCAGATTAATTGGAAACACAGCCCGGGTGTTGCAATCCCAGGAATGACTCCAATGTCAGGAACAAATGTTTTCATCCCTGACTGGGAGCAGTCCCCCCAAGTGGAAGCGCATTTTTGGAGCTCTAGGTCACCCCTCCCCGGGGCAGGGGTGGGGGGCAGAGCTCGGCATCTCCCCCCGCCCCCGTTGCATCACCGGGTGGCCGCGGGGATATTCCTCAAATCCCGCCGGCTCCGGGGAGCGACAGCCCCTGGATTTCCTCCCTCAGCCCCCTCCGGCAGCTCATTCCAAAGGGGCTCATCCCCATCGCAGCCCTTCCCGCTTCCCAACATTCCCAAGGGGGCTCATCCCCATCCCGGCCCTTCCCGACATTCCCAAGGGGCTCATCCCCATCGCGGCCCTTCCTGACATTCCAAAGGGGCTCATCCTCATCCCTGCCCTTCCCGACATTCCCAAGGGGGCTCATCCCCATCCCTGCCCTTCCCAACATTCCCAAGGGGGCTCATCCCCATCCAGGCCCTTCCCAACATTCCAAAGGGGGCTCATCCCCCTCCCGGCCCTTCCTGACATTCCAAAGGGGCTCATCCCCATCCCGGCCCTTCCCAACATTCCCAAGGGGCTCATCCCCATCCCAGCCCTTCCTGACATTCCAAAGGGGCTCATCCCCATCCCTGCCCTTCCCGACATTCCCAAGGGGGCTCATCCCCATCCCGGCCCTTCCCAACATTCCCAAAGGGGCTCATCCCCATCCCAGCCCCTGAAGATTTAAAAGGCTTTAGAGGGGTGGGGTGGGACGGATGGGGGGAGAGTTATAAGGCGATTACCCAAACATTCCCAAAGGGGCTCATCCCCATCCCGGCCCTTCTCAACATTCCCAAGGGGGCTCATCCCCATCCTGGCCCTTCCCAACATTCCCAAGGGGGCTCATCCCCCTCCTGGCCCTTCCCGACATTCCCAAGGGGGCTCATCCCCCTCCCGGCCCTTCCTGACATTCCAAAGGGGCTCATCCCCATCCCGGCCCTTCCCAACATTCCCAAGGGGGCTCATCCCCATCCCGGCCCTTCCCAACATTCCCAAGGGGGCTCATCCCCATCCCGGCCCTTCCCAACATTCCCAACGGGCTCATCCCCATCCGGCCCTGGGAGCTGCTCCTGCCGGGCTCTGCAGCCCCCTCTGCCCTCAGGGAGAGGGGACAGGGCAGGAGGGGACATTGGGGTGCCCTGCTGTGAGTCCCCAGCTCCCCAGGGATGGATCCAGGGCTCCGGGGATCCACGGGCGGCTCCTGCTCTGTGAGGTCCCGCTGCCACTCACGAGGACGTTTCCAGCTCCCGGGGGTTTCCCAAAAGAGCACTGTCCCTTCCCAAAGCCCCGGGAGGACCCGCCCTGCTGGAACACAGAGGTCCCTCCACCGCCTGGCTCTTTGCATCTTCCACCCTCGCGTGAAAACTCCCACCTTGGAGAGACCCGAACGATTCCCGCTGGAGGACACGGGCTTGGAGAGCTCCAGGATTCTCCTGCTGTGCCCAAAATGCCTGGAGGTGCCCCCTGTGCCCCACGCCCACCACCTGGCAGTGGGTGCCCCCGGCACACCCCCCCCTCAGGAGCACCACGATGGCAAACTCAGCTCAGCTGCCCCAAGTCAAGCCCAGGAGACAGGACCTATTCCCACCTCCAGGGTCCTGAAGATGCATCCCCGTGAGGCCGTTCACTCCATCTGGTGGCAAACCACTCCCGTGCTCCCAAATTATTGCCCCCCCTCTCTCTACAGCAGCAGCAGCAACTCTCCCTTTCCAGGAGGTTCAGCATCAGTTGGCCCTTCTTTGGCTCGTCCCTGCTCGCTGCCAGCCCCCCGTGCCCTCTCAGGTGGCCCCTCTGCCCACATCCCAACCCCTCCAAGGTCGCACTTGGTGATCTCGGAGGTCTTTTCCCAGCTCAGCGGTTCCAGGACTCTGCGATTCGTGGCCGCCAAACCCGTGGCCCGGCAGCTCCAGCCCGGCAGCTCCCGGTGCTGAGGGAAGGAGAAAAGCTGGTCTACCCACCCTCGGAGGCCTGGCAGGGAGCTCTGCTCCCTCAGCCCTCTGCCAGGGCTCCTGCAACCCAAGGAAAACCGCGTGGGCCGTGGGAAGGGCACGTGGCTGCTGCTGCCGGAGGGAAGAACGGGGAGCTGGGAGCGCCGGGATGGTCCCGCAGCGGGAATTGGGGACACCCAAAGGGAGGCAGGGACGGGCTCTGCGGGGGCTGTGGCTGCTCCCTCGGGTCCCTGTCCCTGCAGACAGACGGGGAGCAGTGCCCTGGGCGAATTCCTGCCTTGGCAGAGGTGGAGATGCTCCCAGAGGGGTGAACAGCCCCCGCCTCGCACGGCCCGGGGAGGCCTCGATCCCGACTGCATAAACCACGACCTTCCCAGAGAAATCAGCTCCTGCAGGCCTGGCTCCTGCAGCCTCAGCTCCTCTCACAGCTGTTTGGCTCCCCTTTAAACCCAGCCCTGCCAGAGCTGAGGCCTGACCCGGGAGCAGAGCCTTGAGCTGCACAAACCCTCCCCGGAGCCCCCCGTCCCACTCCGGGCTTAAATCCACCCACCCAGCCCCAAAGGCAGTCCCCTCCTTAGTCTTTGCCTCACAGAGCTCTTTTTTCCCCCTGTATTAAAGCCACAATTCCCAGCCAGACCTCCGGGGTGTGATTTTCTCCTCCCTGCCATGAAGTCACAAAATCAGAGAGTTCCCGACGTTAATTCGGGTGCTCGGACAAAATCAACCCGCCAGGTTTTGGAACGAGGTGCCACTCCAGGAGCTTTGCTCATTTGTTTGGGGTGTCCCCATCTCCCCAGCTGGGAGATCCAGGTGCTGATGGATCCCAAAAGCGACCAGTGGCACGGGAATGGGAATGGGAATAGGAACGGGAATGGGAATGGGCACTGGGCTGACTGGTTGGCAAGTGGGGCAGCTCTGGCAAATGTCATCCCTCGTCCCCAGGGTCAGGAAGGCACGAGAGCTGCTGCGAGGAGGTGACCCCAGAAGCCCCCTGGACAGAGGGAATGCCGTGGGGCTTTGCCAGGAGCTGCTCCAGGGAGGCAGGAGGGAGGGAGGGAGGGAGGGAGGGAGGGAAGGGAGCCCAGGGATTTGTGCAGACACAGCACACGCCCCTGCTCCAGCCGGGCCGAGCCCACAAATCCTTCTGCAAGTCTCCCTGTCCCACCTCCAGATGTGCCAGCACCCCGTCCCACACCCTGCACCCCTCCCAGGCACACCCTGCACCTCCTGGGCTCGCTTGGCACCTCGTGCCAGGCACGTCCCTGCTGTGCCAGGCTGGTTTGGGCTGGGGGGCAGAGTCGAGGCCCCCTCCGTGCCAGCACCCACCTCTCCCCCTCCCCACCTGGATTTATCCCCCTCCCCACCTGGATTTACCCACATCCCCACCTGGATTTATTTCCATTTCCCTCTGGATTTATCTCCATTCCCCCCTGGATTTACCCAAATCCCTACCTGGATTCATCTCCATTTCCCCCTGGATTTACCCCCACCCCCCCCAGATTTATCCCCATCTCCACCTGGATTTATCTCCATTCACCCCTGGATTTATCCCCATCCCCACCTGGATTTATCTCCATTCACCCCTGGATTTATCCCCATTTCCACCTGGGTTTACCCCCATCCCCTCCTGGATTTATCTCCATTTCCCACCCAGGTGGGAAATGGAGATAAATCCAGGTGGGGAATGGGGATAAATCAGGCAACACCGTTCCCATCCCCATCCCGTTCCCATCCCCATCCCATTCCCATCCCCATCCCCATCCCATTCCCATCCCCATCCCCATTGCCATCCCCATCCCCATTCCCCAGCCCAGGTGGGGCAGAACCTCCACTCACCCTGTAAGTCAGCTGGACAGACACCCACAGGACAGACACCCACGGGACAGACACCCAGAGGACAGACACCCACAGGACAGACACCCACGGAACAGACACCCCTGGGACAGACACCCACGGGACAGACACCCCTGGGACAGACACCCACGGGACAGACACCCCTGGGACAGACACCCACAGAACAGACACCCACGGGACAGACACCCACAGGACAGACACCCACGGGACAGACACCCAGAGGACAGACACCCACGGAACAGACACCCCTGGGACAGACACCCACGGGACAGACACCCACGGCACACCCAGCTCCGAGAGCGAGGGCCCCCCGAGGAAACAACCCCCCAAGTGCAAACCCTCCCAGCTCCCCGACCCCGACAGACCCGGCAGGGCTTTGTCATCAGCACCAACACAACCCCACAAACCCCCCAAGAATGGACAGGGCTTTGTCATGAGCACCAACACAACCCCACAAACCCCCAGGCACGGACAGACCCGGCAGGGCTTTGTCATGAGCACCAACACAACCCCAGAGCCCCCCCAGGCATGGACAGACCCGGCAGAGCTTTGTCATCAGCACCGACACAACCCCAGAGCCCCCCAAGAATGGACAGACCCAGCAGGGCTTTGTCATCAGCACCAACACAACCCCAGAGCCCCCCGACCCCGACAGACCCGGCAGGGCTTTGTCATGAGCACCAACACAACCCCAGAGCCCCCCAGGCACGGACAGACCTGGCAGGGCTTTGTCATGAGCACCAACACAACCCCAGAGCCCCCCGAGCACGGACAGACCTGGCAGGGCTTTGTCATGAGCACCAACACAACCCCAGAGCCCCCTGAGCACGGACAGAGCCGGAGCCGCCGGAGCCGCCGGAACCACAGACCAGGCATTGGAGCTCCTGGGCCGGGGAAGGAGCCGACTCCAGACACCTCCAGACACCTCCCCGGGGACTCCCTTCGCTGAGATTTGCCCCGGGAAGTGCTGGGACGTGGCGCTGCTGGGCCGGTTCACACAGGATGGACGAGGTCAACCCCAAAACCACAGGCCAACCTCTGCCCCCGACGCGTCGCCGCCTCCGTCCCGCGGTCGGTACCTCGGGACTGCTCTGCTGGAACGACCCCCCTGAGCTCCAGCCCCAGCCCTCCCTGCGAGGCAGGCCCTGCTTTTTGGAGCTCTGAGGATTTTCGGTTGGGCCACTGCCCTTTCTGAAGTGCTGCCACAGCGTTAAGGCCACCAGAGAGTCACCAGCCACTGAAGGGTCTCCTTTCTGCTACTGGTGTCCCATCTCCTCACTCCTACTGGTGTCCCACCTCCTCACTCCTACTGGTGTCCCATCTCCTTTCTGCTACTGGTGTCCCATCTCCTCACTCCTACTGGTGTCCCATCTCCTCACTCCTACTGGTGTCCCATCTCCTCACTCCTACTGGTGTCCCACCTCCTTTCTCCCACCTCCTGGCCCAACTCCTGCTGCCTCCTGGCATCCCCCAAGAGCCCAGACTCCGGGGAGCCTTCAACCCTTCCGTGATTTTGGAGGACTCAAGCACAGCCACCACGGCACTGCCCGAGCAGGACCAGCATCATCTCCCTCTCCTGATGGCTCAGCTGCTTCTCCTGGATGTGGAATTTGCTGATCCAGTAAACCTCTCCCAGCAGAACCAGTGAGGGTGGAAGGACACAGAGGGTGATGGAGAATCCACCCCCTCCCTGGGCAGCCCATTCCAAGGGCTGAGCACCCTCTCTGCAAAGAAATTCTTCCTGATCTCCAACCTAACCCTCCCCTGGCACAGCTGCAGACCCAGCCCTCTTGTCTTGCTGATGGGAAAAGAGACCAACCCCCCCTGGCTCCCCCCTCCTGTCAGGGAGTTGCAGAGAGTGAGGAGGTCTCCCCTGAGCCTCCTCTTCTCCAGGCTGAGCCCCCCCAGCTCCCTCAGCCTCTCCTCACAGCACTTGTGCTCCAGTCCCTTCCCCAGCCTCGTTGCTCTCCTCTGGACCTGCTCCAGCCCCTCCATGTCCTTCCTGAGCTGAGGGCCCAGAGCTGGACACAGCACTCCAGGGGTGGCCTCCCCAGCGCTGAGTCCAGGGCAGGAATCACTTCCCTGGCCCTGTTGGCCACCCTGTTCCTGAGCCAGGCCAGGATCCATTGGCCCTCTTGGCCACCTGGGCACACTCTGGCTCCTGTTCAGCTCCCTGTCCATCCCAAATCCCAGCTCCCTTCCTGCCTGGCTGCTCTCCAGCCCCTCTGGCCCCGGGGGGTTGTTGTGGCCAAAGGGCAGGACCCGGCCCTTGGCCTGGTTGACCCTCATCCCCTTGGAATCAGCCCCTGGATCCAGCCCGTCCAGGTCCCTCTGATGTGATTTTCCGACCCCAAAGCGGGTCTGGGCAGTGCCAAGCGCCCTCCTGGCCCGGCTGTGCCCCCCGGGAGGTGCTGCAGGCTCCCCGTGTCCCTGCAGGTGAAGGTGACCTCGGCTGTTTGTCCTCCTGGCTGTTTGTCCCCGGGCCGGCTCCGCACACAGACTTATCTCCTGCAGGGCAGGGGTGTGTTGCTCCTGCACACACAGTTATCTCCAGGGATTTGGGCCTTCCTGGGAGCTCCCCCCGTGGCTCGGGACCTGCAGCAGAGCTCCTGCTCCTCTCCAGCCCTCCTGCCCTGCCCTCTCTGTCACCACCCGAGCGGGGGGCACTGGGGCACAGCAGCTCTTCCAAGGAGGGGAAGGGAGGGAGAGGAGGGAGGTTGGAGGGATGGTGGGTCCTAAGGGAGGGGTGCTGATCCCACCTGGCTGCGTTTGGGGTCTCCACAACTTCTTTTGGCAGGGAGAGCCCTGATTCCTACACAAACACCTCCCCCCTTCCCCTCTCTCCCCCAGCTCTCCAGTTCAGAGAGGACAAGGAATTCAGCCATTCCCAACGTTCCTTTAACGAGGCCAAACCCTCCAGGGACCTCCCAGCACACCCTGACCCCCGGAGCCAGGCCTGTGCTGCAGCCCAAGGCCAGCACCTCTCCTGGAAAGGGAATTCCCTGCTGTGGGCACGTGGAGATCTCCTTCTCTTGGCCCTGCTTGGCTTCCCGGGCTCCATCCAGCCCCAGCAGACACCCCTGAGGTCCCCCCACCTCATCAGCCGCTCGCTGCCTTCCCAAAACACCCCAAAGGAGCTGCACTGGAGGCTCCAGTGGCCCAGGGAGGGAGGAAGGACGGCTCCCAGCCTCCCATGGCTCCCAATTCCCAGCCTCCCAGGGCTCCCAATTCCCAGCCTCCCATGGCTCCCAATTCCCAGCCTCCCAGGGCTCCCAATTCCCAGCCTCCCAGGGCTCCCAATTCCCAGCCTCCCAGACAGGGCTCCCAGCAGTGCCCTGGGATGTTTGCTTTTGTCACAACAGGATATTGAGTCACAGCCAGGCTCCCCCAGCCTGTCCCTGCCATCCCATAACCTGTCCCAGCCATCCCATAACCTGTCCCAGCCATCCCATAACCTGTCCCTGCCATCCCATAACCTGTCCCAGCCATCCCATAACCTGTCCCTGCCATCCCATAACCTGTCCCTGCCATCCCATAACCTGTCCCTGCCGTCCCATAACCTGTCCCTGCCATCCCATAGCCTATTCCTGCCATCCCATAACCTGTCCCAGCCATCCCATAACCTGTCCCTGCCATCCCATAGCCTATTCCTGCCATCCCATAACCTGTCCCTGCCGTCCCATAACCTGTCCCAGCCATCCCATAACCTGTCCCAGCCATCCCATAACCTGTCCCTGCCATCCCATAGCCTATTCCTGCCATCCCATAACCTGTCCCTGCCATCCCATAACCTGTCCCAGCCATCCCCCAGCCTGTCCCAGCCATCCCATAACCTGTCCCTGCCATCCCATAACCTGTCCCTGCCATCCCATAACCTGTCCCTGCCATCCCATAACCTGTCCCTGCCATCCCATAACCTGTCCCTGCCATCCCCAGCCTGTCCAGGCTCCCCCAGGGCTCTGAACCTGCCCAAACGGGACTTTGGGAAGCTCCTGTCGTGGCAGGAGCCCCCCTGGGGGTGAGCAAACCCGTGTGTTGACCCCTCTCAGACCCTCCCGCCGGCTCCAGGGCTGTGGGAAAGCTCCTCTTTGGAAAGGCTTCGCTCCCGGTGATGCAACTCGGGAGACTTTTGTCATGCCCGGGTTGTTTTCCAAGGGGATGAGGCGGATTAAGCAGCGGGGTTGGGTTTAGGAGCTGACCCCGAGCTGTAACCCAAGCTCCCCTCCCTCCCCCACGGCCCCGGGGCCCTTTTTGCTCCCCGGGTTCCTGCAGTTCCTGGCCCTTCCTTCCGCCACCATCTGGGCTCCATTTAGGGGAGCTGATGTTTTTCACAGGGCTGGAATCTCAGCTTGGGGCTTGAGTTTATGTCTCACATACCAGCGTCTCACCGCCGGGCCCGGCCACGCACCGGGGGCTGCCAGGCCCTGGCCCCGCACCTGGGAACGGGGCTGGGGTCGGGACGGGGGGGATCCGGCCCCAAACCACCCCGAGATCCAGCCAGGCACTGCCCCTGCCCGTGGGGCAGAGCTGGGAGAGCCCGACCAGCTGGGAATCGGGAGGGAAAAGCCCGACACCGGCACCATCCAGGCTCCAGCGGCAGCAGGAAATTCTTCAGCCCGGGGAGCTGGAGAGGAGAGCAGGGAAGGAGCCCAGCCTGGGAGCAGGGATGCTCAGGGGCTGGGCAGGGCCTGGCCCAGCCCTGCTCGGGCTCCAAACACGGCCCAGGCACGAGGAGACCACGGGCTCCCGCCCTGTTCCCACAGGAACGAGGTCTCTGCCGGGTCTGGGGTTCAACAACACCGGGGTTCGGAGGCACCTGCCTGGACCACGGGGGTGGGACCTCCGGGATGTTGGGGGCAGCAGGATCTGCACTCCCAGGACACCCAGTTAGGCTGGGTCAGCCTCCCCTGCTCCCTCCCAGGCTCCTGCTCTGCATTTAACAGCCCAACACACACCAAGTGTTGGCTCGGGGCTGCTCAGAGCTCTGCTCTGCCACCATGTCCCACCTCAGAGCCCCCTGCTCCCTAAAAACAGGGGGATGGACCCACCATGTCCCTCAGAGCCCCCTGCTCCCCACAGACGGGGGAGCTCCCTAAAAACAGGGGGATGGACCCACCATGTCCCACCTCAGAGCCCCCTGCTCCCCACAGACAGGGGATGGACCCACCATGTCCCATCTCAGACCCCCCTGCTCCCCACAGACAGGGGATGGACCCACCCTGTCCCATCTCAGACCCCCCTGCTCCCCACAAACAGGGGATGAACCCACCATGTCCCTCAGACCCCCCTGCTCCCCACAGACAGGGGATGGACCCACCCGTCCCATCTCAGACCCCCCTGCTCCCCTCAGACAGGGGATGGACCCACCCCGGGGCTCAGCGAGGCTCCCGCCCCAGCCCCGGGCAGGAGGTGACTCTGTCCCTCCCCTGTCCCTCCCCTGTCCCTCCCCTGTCCCAGCCCGGGATGCCGGAGCAGCAGGTGCCTGTGGGAAACCCCACGAAAAGCCCTGAAAGGAAGGGCCGAGAAGGACCCTGCGGAGCCCCGAGGGCGGGCGAGGGGCCGGGTTTGCCCCCCGTGGCTCCTCTGCAGCCCCCGCGGTTACCCGGGAACCGCAGCACCGCCCCCAGCTCCTGCCAACGCGCTTTGCCAGCGGGCACGGCAACTCCCGCCGGCTCATCCCGGGCTCCGAGGCTGCTCCAGAGCCCTCAAACAGCCCCCCCTGCACCCCCAAACCCCCGGCACGGCCACACCGTCCGTCTGCAGGGCGGGCAGAGCCTCAGGCAGCAGCCAGGGGCGGCTCGAGCCCAGCGAGGCTCGGCCAAACCCAAAAACTAATGTTTTCATACTTGGACTTTTCAGGCAGGATTTAGTCATTTGTGGACACGAGGGCTTGGCACTCACCTTCCCCTCCCTCCCTTTTCCCTCCTCCCCAACCCTCTACACGGCTGTTGGCGGGGGCAGAGCCCCGAAGTGGAGAGGGAGGGTCGGGTCAGGGAGGCTCGTAGTTTAACCCCGGCGAATTGTTATTCCCGCTGCTTTTATGGAGCGCCCAGCTGATGAGGAGAGGGGGGGTCGGCACCCAGGGCACGCCCAGGGGCCGTCCCGCTGCACCGGACGAGGTGTCACGACACAACCCGACTCACTAAGAGCTGCCTGGACGAAGCCAGCGGGGCTTTTGCCCCGTCTAATAACGGCTAAAAATCGAGTTATGGGGCAGGGAAGACAAACCCCGGCTGAGCACCCTCGTGGGGAAAGGCAGAGTGGCTGAGAGCTGCTCTGTCACACGGGAAAAGCAGGTTCCACCCCGGCCTGGGAGGGTTTTACGAGCCCTGTTTGCTTCCCCCAGCACGGAGCACTCGGAGCCTGGCACGGGCAGGGACGCAGAAGGGGAGGGATAATCGATCCGGGCTGGCCGGGATGCCCCTCAGAACCCCCAAGATCCGCAGGTTTGGCCCCAAACTGCCCCATCCTGGGCCGGATGGGTGGGTTTGCAGAGCCCTCGCACTGGGGAGCCGAGGTCTGATCCGACCCCCCGCGAGGTCTGTCCCTGCTCCCGTGGAAAACACGGAGCCACCGTCCCCTCCCGAGGCCTGGCTGGCCAGGAAGGGTGGACTCCTGCCACTGAACACCACCAGAGCTGTGGGGAAACCTTGGCTAGGGGTAGGGGGTGCCTTGCTGTGTGGAATGAGGATAAACCAAGGCTAAGCCAGAGAGGCAGAAGTCGGGAACAGCAGGAGGAGGGGGGAGAACCATCCCCTTCACCTCGGCACAACACGGGCTCCCCTGCTGTCAGGTTCAAACTGCCCCGGCACGAGCCCAGGGCTTATCTGGAGTCCCCTCCCTTCTCCCACATTTCTGCTATTAAGCCAGCTGAGGCCACTTTATCTCCAGATCCTGCCTCCTAAACCAGCAAAGCCACTCCAGGGTTCCTGCAGCGCCCGGGGGGTGCCGAGGACTCGCTCCCACAAAGCCTCTGGGCCCTCAGAGTTCACCCACTCTGAAGGTCCCACCACTCCGAGGGTCCCCACTCCGAGGGTACTCCCCGCACGAGGTTCCCACCACTCCGAGGGTCCCACCACTCCGAGTGTCCCACCAGCACGAGGGGCCCCCAGCACGAGTGTCCCACCAGCACGAGGGTTCACACCAGCCCCCAAAGGGTTCCCCACCACTCCAAGGGTCCCACCCGCACGAGGGTCCCACCAGCACGAGGGTCCCACCAGGATGAGGGTTCCACCACTCCGAGGGTCCCACCAGCACGAGGGTCCCACCAGGATGAGGGTTCCACCAGGATGAGGGTTCCACCACTTCAAGGGTCCCACCAGCACAAGGGTCCCACCAGCATGAGGGTCCCACCAGCACGAGGGTTCCACCAGCACGAGGGTCCCACCAGCACGAGGGTCCCACCAGCATGAGGGTCCCACCACTCCAAGGGTCCCACCAGCACGAGGGTCCCACCAGCACGAGGGTCCCACCAGGATGAGGGTCCCACCAGCACGAGGGTCCCACCAGCAGGAGGGTCCCACCAGCAGGAGGGTCCCACCAGCACGAGGGTCCCACCAGGCCCCTTCTGCTTTCCCCCCCAGCGCTCAAACCACCCAAAGCATCCCCGAGGCTGAAGTTCCACAGGAGCCCGGAGCGAGTCTTTGAGGGAGTTATTCCAGAGCAAAGGGAGTTATTCCAGAGCAAAGGGAGTTATTCCAGAGCAAAGGAACTTATTCCAGAGCAAAGGGAGTAATTCCAGAGCAAAGGGAGTTATTCCAGAGCAAAGGGACTTATTCCAGAGAGGGGCTTCATCACCAGCTCAGAGACACCTGAAGGATTCGCTGAGGCAATGCAGGGATCAGCAGCACAAACCCACTCAGGATCAGCAGCACAAACCCACTCAGGATCAGCAGCACAAACCCACTCAGGGATCAGCAGCACAAACCCACTGAGGGATCCACACCACAAACCCACTCAGGGATCAGCAGCACAAACCCACTCAAGGATCAGCAGCACAAACCCACTCAGGGATCAGCAGCACAAACCCACTCAGGATCAGCAGCACAAACCCACTCAGGGATCAGCAGCACAAACCCACTGAGGGATCCACACCACAAACCCACTCAGGATCAGCAGCACAAACCCACTGAGGGATCCACACCACAAACCCACTCAGGGATCAGCAGCACAAACCCACTCAGGCCGCTGGCAGGGGAAGTTTTTCCCCACCCCAGGAGCCTCCGTGCCCTCCAGGCAGATTCCAGCGGGAGTTGTCCAGCTGTCCCAAATCCCAGGGCAGAGAAGGCTCCAGTGATTCACCCCCTGTAAACCTTTATTTGTTCTCGCCTGCCCCGGAGGAGCCGAGCAGCTGCAAACGCTGCCCTGGGCCGGCTCCAAAGGCAGACAAAGGCCTGCAAAAACCGGGCTTAAGGAGGAACTGGCCGCTCGAAAAAAGCGGTCCTAGAAGAGGGAGTTTTAGAAAGAGGGAGTGCGGCGCAGAGCAGGAGGAAGAGGAAGCCAGAGAGCACCTAAAAATAAATGTTAAAAAAAGCAGCGGGGCGCAGGACAAAGGCCTCGCCCGCACGTGACCCGTCCCCGCGGCGCAGGCAGGATGCGAGCTCGGAACACAACACTCCCTCCCCAGCGGCCCCAACCACCTCCCTGCGCTGCAAAAGCACCTTTCCCACCCAAAAAAAGGGCTCGTTCCCCCCCCCTCGAGGTGCAGGATCCTGGGTCTGACCCAACCCGGGGTGGAAATGCGCCCTAAGCCCGGCAAGGCTGGAGCAAAACAGCTCCGGGAAGGGCTTGGAAATGTTCAAGGGGTTGAAGTGAAGCCTGGAAAACAAGATCCCTCCCCCAAAAAAGCGCTTTCAAACAGCCGAAGTCCTGCTGAAGGACTGGCGAGGGGTCCCTTTGCACCCACCCAGGCGGCAGCTCGAGCAGGTCTGAGAGGAGCTGGGGGTGACTGGGGAGTGTCCGCTGAAAATGCAGTGACAGAGGAGCCTGTCCTGTGTCTGGGGCTGCCCCGCTGCCCTCCCGTGGCTGCTGGAAGCTCCTGGGACCCCGAGGACAGGAGATCAAACCTCAGAGCCCTGCCCCTGCCCCGGCGGTGGCCGTGCCCACCGGGCACGGGGGGGAGCTTGGGAAGTTCTCCATCCAGGGGGATGTTCCCTGCACGCCCTCGGCTGTCCCACCCCACCCCCAGGAACGGGCAAAGCACTCACAGGAGGGGCTGAACATCCCCGGGGCGAGGGATCCCTTCAGCCGAGAACATCCAGCGGGTTCCGCTCCCGGGAAGCCGCCGCTGCGCATCCCACGCTCACTTCTGCTCCATCCCCGCCGCGCATCCCGCGGCCGGCCCGGCGGGGAGAGCGCCCGAGGCGGCCGCTGGGGCGGCTGAGACGCAACGGGGCCACCGAGGGGACTCTCAGCACTGAGTCATCCCGTGCCGACCCCGCCGGGAGGGAGGGAGGGAGGGAGAGCGGCTCCGGCGAAGCGCTCGCTGCCCGCTCAGGCGCTCGCGGCTCCCTCGGAGCGCAGAACCCCGCGGTCCTGCCCGCGCCGACCCTCCGGAGGTGCCACGGGGCACGGGCGGGAGCCCCGCATGGCCCGGGCTGGCGCTCACCCCGCGGTCCCTGAGCTCACGGCTGAGTAACGCGGCTCGAGCGGCCGCCAGCGCTAAGAATAGAGACCTTGAAGTGAAACCTCCGGGGATTGGCAGCTATTTCGGGAGCCGCCGGGGCTGCGTGACATAAGAGGATACAGAGAGGAAACTCTGCACAACAACTCTCACCTCCCCGAGAAAGATTCGGGGAGCGGCGGGCGGGGACGCGGGGGGGGGGACGCTGGGACGACTCCCCGGCGGCGTCTCCGTCCCTCAAATCCCAAATCCTCAAATCCCAAACCGCAGCATCCCCACGGCAGCGGGAGGCCGAGCGGGCTGTCCCCGGGCACGGCAGTGACCCCACGGCGCCCTGAGCGTCCCCAGGGCTGGAGGAGCCCACTGAGAGCTGCAGAGCTGGAGCCCGGTGGGCACCAGCCCGGGGTGGCCACACCAGGATCCGGCCAAACCCCGGCCAAGCACCTCGTGCAGCACCCAGCCCACGTGGAGCTGAGCCCCTGGGCCCGGGCTGAGCCTGCCCAGGCAGCTCCCTGGAGCAGGGCTGGCAGAGATCCCGCCGGGACCGAGCGGCCCAGCGGGGCCTCCCAGGGAACCGACACGACCGAGGCCACAGGAGCACCCCCAGCCCCCAAAATCTGCGCTCAGGGAGCCCCTCCCAGCCTGCCAGGCTCACCCCGGATGGAGGGAAGGGCTGGGATCACACCCAGGATCACCCCTGGATGGAGGGAAGGGCTGGGATCACACCCAGGATCACCCCTGGATGGAGGGAAGGGCTGGGATCACACCCAGGATCACCCCTGGATGGAGGGAAGGGCTGGGATCACACCCAGGATCACCCCCGGATGGAGGGAAGGGCTGGGATCACACCCAGGCTCACTCCTGGATGGAGGGAAGGGCTGGGATCACACCCAGGCTCACTCCTGGATGGAGGGAAGGGCTGGGATCACACCCAGGATCACCCCCAGATGGAGGGAAGGGCTGGGATCACACCCAGGATCACCCCCGGATGGAGGGAAGGGCTGGGATCACACCCAGGATCACCCCCGGATGGAGGGAAGGGCTGGGATCACACCCAGGATCACCCTGGATGGAGGGAAGGGCTGGGATCACACCCAGGATCACCCCTGGATGGAGGGAAGGGCTGGGATCACCCCCAGCTGCCAGATGTGCCCAGGAAAGGTCTGCTCTTGGTCAGCAACCAGGAAAGGTCTGCTCTTGGTCAGCAACCAGGAAAGGTCTGCTCTTGGTCAGCAACCAGGAAAGGTCTGCTCTTGGTCAGCAACCAGGGCTGAGATCAGCGCAGGGAATTCTGAACGGCAACCCCGGCAGCGGGTTTGATTCCAGCCCTTGGAGACCGGGGAAAACAAACACACACACACACGAGCTGCAGTTTCTGGGGACCCAACTGACCCCCCGAGGCCGGTCCCTGCCCGCTCCCGGAGCTGTGTTTGGATTCCCGGGCGCCGGGGGGGTCTCTGCCGCTCACTCACCTCCCACCAAGGGATTTTCTCCCGGTTTTTGGACAGGAGTAAGTCCCCAGCAGGGATTGACAGAGCCCACAGTGCTCACTGGGAAGGAATTCCTCCCTGGGAGGGCGGGGAGGCCCCTCTGGTTGCCCAGAGGAGCCGTGGCTGTCCCTGGATCCCTGGGAGTGTCCAAGGCCAGGTTGGAGCAACCCGGGCTGGTGGAAGGTGTCAGGGGTGGGACTGGATGAGCTTTAAGGTCCCTCTGACCCAAACCATTCTAAGATTCGACGAAATAACTGAACTCCCCAGCCCCACCAGCTCGGTCTGTTCTAAAAACATCCCCCCAGACTCACCCGGGGCACCTGAGGGACCCTCCCGGCCCAGCCCTCGCCCAGACAGCGACTGCTCGTTGAGGCCTCTGAGCCCGCCCGTGTTAACCCGGCCTGCAAAGGCTGGATGTCCCCCCCAGGCTGCACATTTGCCAAACTCTGCAGTTCCATTGTCCCAGAGCGTGTCCCAGCACCGCCGGCCCCTCTGCCCGGTGCCAGCAGGTGACGGGCACGGGGCTGGCACGGGCCCAGACAACAGCCAACCGTGGTGGTACCGTGGCAGGGACTGTCCCCCAGACAACACCCCGCCCTGGTGGCACCATGGCAGGGACTGTCCCTCAGATAACACCCCACTGTGGTGGTACCATGGCAGGGACTGTCCCCCAGACAACACCCAGCCCTGGTGGTACCGTGGCAGGGACTGTCCCCCAGACAACACCCAGCCCTGGTGGTACCGTGGCAGGGACTGTCCCCCAGACAACACCCCACTGTGGTGGTACCGTGGCAGGGACTGTCCCCCAGACAACACCCCACTGTGGTGGTACCGTGGCAGGGACTGTCCCCCAGATAACACCCCACTGTGGTGGTACCGTGGCAAGGACTGTCCCCCAGATAACACTCAGCCCTGGTGGCACCGTGGCAGGGACTGTCCCCAGCGCGGGGAGCCCCTCAGGGGGACACTGCCACCTCCTGTGGGGATGGAAGGGACACCGGGGATGAGGAAGAGCTGCCCTGTCCCAGTCCCAGCAAGGCCGTGGTGGGGGCTGGCCCACGAGGAGTGACCTGATCTGTGATCCATCCCTGATCCATCCCTGATCCATCTCTGATCCATTCCTGATCCATCCCTGATCTGTGATCCATCCCTGATCCATCCCTGATCCCTGATCCATCTCTGATCCATTCCTGATCCCTGATCCATCCCTGATCCATCCCTGATCCATCCCTGATCCATGATCCATCCCTCATCCATCCCTGATCCATCCCTGATCTGTGATCCATCCCTGATCCCTGACCCATCCCTGATCCATCCCTGATCCCTGATCCATCCCTGACCCATCCTTGATCCCTGATCCATCCCTGATCCATCCCTGATCCGTGATCCATCCCTGACCCATCCCTGATCCCTGATCCATCCCTGATCCATCCCTGATCCATGATCCATCCCTGATCCATCCCTGATCCCTGATCCATCCCTGATCCATCCCTGATCCATCCCTGATCCATCTCTGATCCGTGATCCATCCCTGATCCCTGATCCCTGATCCACCCCTGATCCGTCCCTGATCCATGGGGAGCCGTGTCTGCCCCGAGGGTTGGTCTCTCACAGAACTGTGGGATGTGAGTTGGGAGGGGCCCACGAGGATCATCCCAGTTCGGAGCAGAGCAGGACAATCCCCTCTCCAAACACATCCCAGGAGGATGGAGTGGCTGCAGACGTGCACAGCCTCACCTGGGCACCCTCCCGTGCACAGCCTCACCTGGGCACCCTCACCTGGGCACCCTCCCAGATCTGCACAGCCTCACCTGGGCACCCTCACCTGGGCACCCTCCCGTGCACAGCCTCACCTGGGCACCCTCCTGTGCACAGCCTCACCTGGGCACCCTCCCAGATCTGCACAGCCTCACCTGGGCACCCTCCCGTGCACAGCCTCACCTGGGCACCCTCCCGTGCACAGCCTCACCTGGGCACCCTCACCTGGGCACCCTCCCAGGTCTGCACACCCTCACCTGGGCACCCTCACCTGGGCACCCTCACCTGGGCACCCTCCCGTGCACAGCCTCACCTGGGCACCCTCACCTGGGCACCCTCCTGTGCACAGCCTCACCTGGGCACCCTCCCAGATCTGCACAGCCTCACCTGGGCACCCTCACCTGGGCACCCTCACCTGGGCACCCTCCTGTGCACAGCCTCACCTGGGCACCCTCCCAGATCTGCACAGCCTCACCTGGGCACCCTCACCTGGGCACCCTCCCGTGCACAGCCTCACCTGGGCACCCTCCCACCATGGCAGGGCCGTGCTGGGGTGGCCTTGGAAGAAGGAAAAGGAGGAGCAGGGCTGATCCCGAGCTCGGCAGAAAGCGGGAGCTGAGCCCCAAGAGAAGCAGAGGCTCCTTCCTTCCCAACCCTCCGACCCTCCAAGCAGCCAACCCTCCCTCCTTGGCATCCCTGGGCCGAGGACAGGGGGGTCAGAGCACCCAGGGGGGCAGGAGGGACATTGGGCCGAGGACAGGGGGGTCAGAGCACCCAGGGGGGCAGGAGGGACGTGGCAAAAGCTGGGAGTGAGCGAGGCAAGGGGAGCGGGGACACAGTCCCGCCTCAGGGACACAGTCCCGCCTCAGGGCCAGCTCTGCCACCAGAATTCCCACCCTACGGACACCGAAGGGAACCCTGGAAAGCAGCAGCTGCTCCCAGCGGCCGCCCAAGTGTTGCTGAAGGCACCGGGTGAAGCCAAGAGCCTGTGGAAGGAGCACAGGAGGATTTTCACGTGGTGGTTGCACCCCTGGGCTACGTAAGGAAACTAATCTCGGGTGCACCAAGCCCCGAGCAAACCTGGGGAATTTACATAAGCCTTGAAGTTCAGGAAAACGTTCCAGGAAGAAAGAAATTGCGGGAGCAATCCTGGCTTTGTCTCCGGCCTCGTGAGGAAGTTCTCCGAGTTTTTGGGGCCGCCCAAAGCTCCTCTTACGCAACAGAGGCGGCTTTTGAAAGAGCAGCCTCAGCAGCAACAGTTTTTCCCCTCCCTTGTGTAAGAGATGATCCTCCTTCCCTCAGTGATCCTCCTTCCCTCAGTGATCCTCCTTCCCTCAGAGATCCCCCTTCCCTCAGAGATCCCCCTTCCCTCAGAGATCCCCCTTCCCTCAGGGATCCTCCTTCCCTCAGAGATCCCCCTTCCCTCAGAGATCCTCCTTCCCTCAGAGATCCTCCTCCCTTCAGAGATCCCCCTTCCCTCAGAGATCCTCCATCCCTCAGAGATCCTCCTTCCCTCAGAGATCCCCCTTCCCTCAGAGATCCCCCTTCCCTCAGAGATCCCCCTTCCCTCAGAGATCCTTCCCTCAGAGATCCTCCTTCCCTCAGAGATCCCCCTTCCCTCAGAGATCCTCCTTCCCTCAGAGATCCTCCATCCCTCAGAGATCCTCCTTCCCTCAGAGATCCTCCTTCCCTGAGAGGTCCTCCCTCCGTGAAGGCTCCAGAACACCCCCAGAGAATTTTGGGTGGACAGGAGTCAAACCAACGGGCGTGCTGGGCGTGCTCAGGTGCCAAAGTGGGACGGCCACGGCCTCGCTCCAGCCCTTCCACCAGCTCAGGACCCCCAGGAGACCCCCCTGGGATGATCCCTCCCTGCTGGAGGCCGGGCTGGGTGAGAGCCCAGCGCTGACTCAGAGCTCCTGCCCCGGACATTGCCCAACAGGGGCCACGGTGACAGGGACGTGTGGCACCAGCTCTGACTGTGCCACAGTGACAGGGACGTGTGGCATCAGCTCTGACTGTGCCACAGTGACAGGGACGTGTGGCATCAGCTCTGACTGTACCACAGTGACAGGGACGTGTGGCACCAGCCCTGTTTGTGCCACAGTGACAGGGACGTGTGGCACCAACCCTGACTGTGCCACAGTGACAGGGACGTGTGGCACCAGCCCTGACTGTACCACAGTGACAGGGACGTGTGGCACCAGCCCTGTTTGTGCCACAGTGACAGGGATGTGTGGCACCAGCTCTGACTGTGCCACAGTGACAGGGACGTGTGGCACCAACCCTGACTGTGCCACAGTGACAGGGACGTGTGGCATCAGCTCTGACTGTGCCACAGTGACAGGGACGTGTGGCATCAGCTCTGACTGTACCACAGTGACAGGGACGTGTGGCACCAACCCCCACTGTGCCACAGTGACAGGGACGTGTGGCACCAGCCCTGACTGTGTCACAGTGACAGGGACATGTGGCACCAGCCCCGACTGTGCCACCCCCTCACTCCCTGCCAGTCCCGGTGCCTCCTGCTGAGCCTTCCCCACCTCCAGCCCCGCTCTGCCAAGGGCTGCCGTGCCCTGGCACCGATCCCTCCTCCCGGCTGGGTCTGGGAAATCTCCAGGCTCGGCTCCAGGGGCGCTCGGGCCCCGTTTGGGACAAGGGGACGGTGCCACCCCGGGGACGGTGCCACCCCGGCCCCAGCTCGGCCTGAACCCAGAGCCAGCCGAGTGCCGGGTGGGAGCCTGAGCAGCCCCGGAGCTGCCCGACTCCAGCACGTCCATCCCGAGTTCCAGCTGCTGCTGACGCGGGGAGACGGCTGAAAAGGGAAGACGGAGCTCTCCAAGACACAACGAAAACAAATCCTCCGCCTCCATCCCGCTCTCCCCGAGTTCCTTGGCTCGGCTTAACGAGGCTTTTCTGCCAAAAAGTCCAATTAAGAGCCCTGCACCCCCCCCCCGAAAGCTTCGTGGCACCATCACATCACGCCCCAAACGTGCCAGCTCAGAGCTCTGAGTGTCCCCAGCACGCCCCGGGCCCGGCCCTGCCCTGCGGGGAGGGCACCTGAGCAGAGCAGCCCGGCCAGAGAGCTGGGAGAGGGACCACAAACAACCCCAACAAAGGCAGGAAAACATCCCATTCACTCAGCAAGGCCGCGGGGCTGCTCCCAGCTGGGCTTCCGGAGGTATTTTTAGGGCGGCAGAGAAGGGAACGGCCGTGCCAGGCGGGAGCTGAGCCGCGGGCAGGGGGGGCTGCTCGAGGCTGACAGGAGACCACTCGGCCTGTTCACACCCAGCCAGGCCAGGCCGGGCTTTTTTTGACCCCAAGTCAGCAGAGGAGCTGCCAGTGGGGAGCCCGGAGCGGATGCATTCCTGACTCCTGCCCTCGGGGAGCATAGCGAGGGAATGAGGCACAGACACAGGACTGACTCACCTCCCTCCTGTGCTGCCCCGGAGAGCAGCGGCTGGGCTGGATGCAGATCAAAAGGTAATAAATCAGAGCAGAACAACCAGGGTTTGATGTCTGAACCAGAGGTGGAAGAGGAGATTCACACCCTGCCCTGCCGGGGCACAGGAGGAGCTGCCTCCTTTCGGAGCGTTGCCAACACACTTATTTGTTTTTTCCCCTCCTCAAGGTCCCAGCTGTTAAAGCCATGATTGCAGGATTTCCCAGACTCGCTGAAAAAGCACGTATGCCATTGTGTCCCACGGCTGGAACAGGAAAAAGCCTGAAAATCCGAGCCACAGCCTCCGAACACAAACCGGCTCCTCGCCGCCGCCGCTCTCCAACCTCCTTTTTCTTTCAACGCTTCCTAAACGGCTTTGGAGTTTTGCAGGGCCGGCTTTCGGCTCCCCCCCAGGACTGCTCCTATCCCACCGTGGGGGAACTTTTTGGCCTCGTGTATCCCAGAGCCACCCACGTGGCCACTCACGTGCCACGGCCTCGGGATACTCGGAGCCACCGGCCTCTGTCCCCCGGTGTCACCTGGGTCTCGACTCCGGCCCACAGCCAGCCGAGTGTGAAGCAGAAACCGGGGCCAGCTGTGCTCCAGCCACCCCAGCCTGGATTCCCCAGCCCTCCACACAAACCCAGCCCCACAAAACCACGGAGTCTGTGGCTTTGTGGGCCCGCACGGAACACGGCGTGGCACTGAAACGCCTCTGCCGGCTCAGGAGCGGCCAGGACAGCTCCCAGCACGGAGCCAGAGCCTCTCCCTGCCCCGGGGAGGTTCCCAACGAAGCCATTTAATAAACTGCAGGACAAGACACGCTCGTGTCCCATCCTCACTCACCTCCATCCTCTGTCCCAGGACAAGGCCCGCCCTTGGAGCAGCCCCGGCACTGGGACTGACCCCTCATCCCAAATGACGCATCCCAGAGGTTCAGGACCCTGCTCAGTTCAGGGGGGGCCTCCCTGCCATCCCACGCTCTTCCTGCCGAGCTTCCAGCCCGGCTCTGAGCACTTCTGCTGCCATTTTCGCGCTCCCACTTCCTGCTCACGGCAGGCAGGGAGTAGGAAGTGCTGAAATCCTCCGACCCTCTCGCTGCAGAACCAGGAAGCGCCAGAGATCTCCTGAGGGAGGCTGTGATTTGGGGCTGGAACCCTCTGCAAACATCTGGTCAGAGGGATCACATCTGGACCCTCGGAGCGGGGCCCACGCTCCCCATCCTCCTCCTGGAACAGGCACAGGGCAGAGCCACTCACGGATCATCCAGTCGGGAACAAAACAAGGCACAATCCAAACCCTGCAGCACAATCCAAACCCTGCAGCACAATCCAAACCCTCCGGCCGTCGCTTCCCTCCTTCCCCCACGAGCGACACCTCACTCGTCTCCCCTGCTCGCTCCAAGTCCAGCACATCCCACACCCTCTGCAGGAGTCTCCCGACATCCCATCAGTCGGCAGAGCCTCCTAAAACGTCCAAACCCCAAAGAACACCTTTCCCGTGGAAAAAAAGGGTGTGGGAAGCTGCCCAGGGATCGCCAGCACAGGGCCAGTCTTGGCCAAGGCACAGATCCGGGAGCTGCACTGGCTCCTGCTCAATCTCCAGGCGGGTCCGGGCTACTCAGGGCACCGACAGCTCTTTTCCCGGGGCACATCCCTTCCCCACAAGGTGTTTGGGAAGAGAGAGAGAGGTGCCCTCGCAGCAAGCCCACCCGAGGAGGGCAAACCCGGCGGTGCTGTGGGCGCTGTGCCCTCCCATCCCCGCTGCCCGCGCGGGGAGAGGCGGCGGGATCGGCCCCGAAACGTTCCAGCGAACCGCGGGCTCGGCTTTGCCGCGTCCCAACGCCCGCTCCGGGAGGCGGCCGCGGGTCGAGGGGCCCCCCGAGCCGGGGGTCCGTTAGCCCGGAGTCCCTCCCGCGGTTCCGGGCTGAGCCCCGCGCTCGCCCGGTGGGACAGCGGCTCCTCCCGGCTGGATCAGCCGCGTTCGGGAGTCGCCGTCGCCCGACGCTTCCCCCGACCCCGGCACGGCCCGGGCTCTCCGCGGGGCCCCGAGCCTGGCGCTCCACACCCGGGGCTGACAGACCCAGAAGCGACAGGGGGGACAGCCCTGCCAGCACCTCTCCCCACACCCGGGGGGCACCGACCCCCTGCCAGCCCCGCCCGGAGGCTGCAGACCCCCAGGAACGGACCCCCCGATCCGGACCAGCCCCTGCGGGGAGCTCCTGGATCCCAAGGCCGGGCAGGGCGCCCCTTCCCAGGATCCCGCGAGCCCTGGGGGGGTGCGGGGAGCGAGGGGTGCAAGACCTGGGGAGGGGGCGAGCGGAGCCCCCTCGGGGGGTGCCCCAGGAGAGGCGGCTCCTCCGTGGGGGCTCGCGGGGAGCGGGCCCGGGCTGAGCCCGGCGGAGGGGACCGGGGGTGACAGACCCGCGGGATGGAGCCGGGACCTACCTCGGGCGGGGCCGGGGGACAAAGGCGATGCCGGAGGGTCCCGGGGGCGGGGGTGGTCCCGGGAGGGGCTCCGCGGGGGCTCCGCGGGGCTTCGGCTCCACCTGCGGCGCCGCGGCCGCGCCGGAACCGGGCGGGAGGAGCGGGGCGGCCCCGGCGAGGGCTGCGGGCGGTGCCCGCTCCGCCCCCGGCACCGGCTGGGACGGCAACGACGGCGGGGGCGGGCGGGGAGTCGCGGGGTCCCAACCGAGGGACCGCGAGCGGCTCCTTCCAGACACCCCCGGGGGGTTGGAGGGGGGAGAGACCCGGGCAGCGGGAATGTGGGGCGAGTCCTGGTGGCTGGGAGTCAAATCTGCCCCCGAGCTGCTCCGTCCCGGGGGTGTCTGAGCTGGGGAGAGCTCTGGGAATTCAGCTGGAGACGGGAGCGCCGAGACGAGCCGCGAAAGGGCGGTAAATTCCGGGATTAAGGCACCGCATCCCCCGCGCCATCTCCAGGGATGGGGCAGCTCCCGGGAGGATCCTGCGGGATGAGGTGGGCACAGGAGAGCGGGAGAATCCTGTGCGGGATGAGGTGGGGACAGGAGAGAATCCTGCGGGATGAGGTGGGCACAGGAGAGCGGGACAATCCTGTGCGGGATGAGGTGGGCACAGGGGAGAATCCTGCAGGATGAGGTGGGCACGGGAGAGCATTCTGTGGGATGAGGTGGGCACAGGAGAGCGGGACAATCCTGTGCGGGATGAGGTGGGGACAGGAGAGAATCCTGCGGGATGAGGTGGGCACAGGAGAGCGAGACAATCCTGCGGGATGAGGTGGGCACAGGGGAGAATCCTGCGGGATGAGGTGGGCACAGGCGAGCAGGAGAATCCTGCGGGATGAGGTGGGCACAGGGGAGAATCCTGCGGGATGAGGTGGGCACAGGGGAGAATCCTGCAGGATGAGGTGGGCACGGGAGAGCATTCTGTGGGATGAGGTGGGCACAGGAGAGCGGGAGAATCCCGCGGGATGAGGTGGGGATGTGTAAGGACATCCCCCAGGACGGCGGGAGCCTCCCCAGGCCGCTCCCGGGGGAACCGAGCCCCCCCAAAGGAAGAAACGGAGCCGAGTTCCGAGCGAAGGAGGCGGAGGAGCTCGGGGGCCATTAAATCCCGTCCCAAAGCCCGGCGACATCCCGAGATTCCCTCGCTGCCAGCGGGGGGAACAGCCCGCGGCGGCGGCTGCTTGGCCGCGGCTCCTGGGACAGAGGGAACAGCTGCTCTTCCAGGAAATCCAGAGCGCGGGGGGGATTCTCCAACCACTGCATTGCACTTCTCTTTTCCGAGGAAGAAAAATCACTTCAGACTCAGAGCAAAGCCCGGAGGGGGAGACCTGGAGGAGCCGCGGCTCGGCTGCAGCCCCGGGGGGCTCACGGGGGACAAACCCCGGAGCACGAGTGGGCTGGGAGGTGTTTTGGGGCCGGGAGGTGTTTTTGGGGCCGGGAGGTGTTTTTGCCGAGCTGTTTTGCTCGGTTTGACGGCACCAAAACAGCGCCGGGAAGTTACACAGCGAGCACCCCCGGGGGCCGGCGCTGGTAACCCCGGTAACCCAGAGGTTATTTTTGGCATCCTCTTGAATCTGAGAGGTTTCAGGGCGCCTCTCTCTCACCTCTTGGGGCTTTCTCTTTCCCTTTCGTTTATGCCTCTGTTCTCCAGGATCGGCCCTTTCCTTCCCTTTCACTTCCAACACCTCACGGATCCACGGATCCAGCTTCCAAAACCTCATGGATCTGCGGTTTCAGCTTCCAAAACCTCGTGAATCCACGGTTCCAGCTTCCAAAACCTCGTGGATCCACGGTTCCAGCTTCCAAACCCTCGTGGATCCGCGGTTTCAGCTTCCAAAACCTCGTGAATCCACGGTTCCAGCTTCCAAAACCTCGTGGATCCACGGTTCCAGCTTCCAAACCCTCGTGGATCCGCGGTTTCACCTCGGAAATGGGCGGCAAAAGCTCCCCCAGGGAGAGGCAGAGCCCTCAGAGGGCACCTGATGCCTCAGCCCACGGCAAGAACAGAGGCTTTGGCAGGAATTCCTTATCCCAGGGGTTTCAAAGTGCCTCTTTGGTTTGGAAAACAGCCCTGGGACACAGGTCCTCGTCCTCTCAGAGAGCCCCAGCAACACCCGAATCGCCTCGACAATGTTTTTATGTCCAACAGAACAGTCAATAACTTCACAACTCAGTCCCAGAGGGCCCCGCTCTGCATAAATTTGCATATTACTCGGTGGAGCCGATCAAAGGTGGGAGGGGACGGGGCTGTTCTGTGGAACAGCGGGGAAAAAGGGGGCTCATCCTCCCCATGGAGCTCTTCCTGCTGCTCAGTTCCCTCCAAATTCCCTTTAATTCATCCTTCCAAAGGCTCAAATCCCCTCGGGAGGGATCCGGTGGGGCCGATCCTGCTGAGCTCAGCCGGCCCCGGCATTCCTGCAGCTCCCGCCCGTTCTGGGATGGAATCGTGGGATGGAATCGTGGAATATCCCGAGTAGGGAGGGAGCCAAGAGGATCACCGAGTCCAGCTCGTGTCTGTGCACAGAACAGCCCCAAAACTCACACCAGAACCCCCGGGAATCCACCCCAGCACATCCTGGGGGAAGCTGGGGGTTCTCTCTCGTAAAGCTGGAAAACCAGAGTTCTCCCGGTCTCTGGATCCACCTTTGGAACCTGTGAGCTTCTCCCACCCCCGTTTTTGAAGCGGGAGGAGCAGCAGCCTGGCTTCGACCCCTCTCAAAAATTCCCTGAACGCCACAAGCCAAACCCACCTCCGGCAGCAAACAGAGGCCACCGAGACCCCCCCTCCGGCCGGGTGAGGGGCTTGGATGGAATTATTGAGGAATGACTAGTGAGCAATTCCCCCCGCAGCAGCCCCGGGGTCAGGGGAGATCATTGAACCGGGAGGATTTCGGAAGCGCAGCCGGTATTTTTAGCCTGGAAAAGGAGGCACCGCCTCCCTCTCTGAGTCCCTCCTCCCGTGCGGGGCAGGCGGGGGGGGACGGGACATTGCGGAACCCGCCGCCGGTTGGGAAAGAAACGGGTTCTTTTCATCGGGGAGATGAAGGTGCTTCACCCCCACATGTTGTGCAACCCCCAGACAAAGGTACAACCCCAGAGAAAGGCACAACCCCAGAGAAAGGCACAACCCCAGAGAAAGGCACAACCCCCAGGGAAAGGCGCTCCGGGCTCGTCCCAGCTCCCAGCAGGGGCTCAGGGGGTTGAGGAGGCTCCTGCAGCACCCCCAGGGCTCAGCCCCGATGCCCAGGGCTGGAGGGGAGCCAGGAGAAGGTTTCTGGGGGGGGAAGGAGGGTGGGTGACGGTGGTGGCTCCTCACCAAAGCCACGGGGCTGCTTTTCCAGCCCCCGCCCCTCACACCGGGCTCCCGAGTCAGGCGTGGAGCTGGAAGACACAAGGGGAAGGTTGGGAACGTCTCCAGGGCTAAGGGGGGCACTCCTGGCATCCCAAATGGCAGGAGCCACCGGGATGTGCCAAGGGAAGGAGGGCACAGGCAGCCCTTGGCTCGGCACCTCTTCCACCCTCCAAACCCCGTCCAGGAGCACCTCAGAGACCCCCAAGCACCCCCTGCTCCCCCTCTGAGCTCAGCACCGCCACATTCCCCTTCCCACGCTTCCCAGGGCAGCACGTGGAACAGCAAGGGGGTGGTGGCTGTGCCGGGGTTCCAATCCCACGGGAGTGACGATCCCACGGGAGTGACGATCCCACGGGAGCGACGTTCCCTCCGAGGCACACCCAGCACCCCGGCCCGCCCCGCTCCCCGGGGCTGGGCCACAGCCAGCCCCCTCCTGGCATGGGGCTGCCCTTCCCGGAGCCCTGGGAACAGAGAATCATGGAATCCCAGAATCAGCCGGGTTGGAAGGGACCTCCGAGATCATCCAGTCCAACCCTCGCTCCAACCCCGCCGTGGTTCCCAGCCCATGGCACTGATGGACATCCAGTCTGTCCTTAAACACCTCCAGGGATGGAGAATCCACCCCCTCCCTGGGCAGCCCATTCCAATGGCTGAGCACCCTCTCTGCAAAGAAATTCTTCCCAATATCCAACCTAAACCTCCCCTGGCACAGCTGCAGACCCAGCCCTCTTGTCTTGCTGATGGGAAAAGAGACCAACCCCCCCCGGCTCCCCCCTCCTGGCAGGGAGTTGCAGAGAGTGAGGAGGTCTCCCCTGAGCCTCCTCTTCTCCAGGCTGAGCCCCCCCAGCTCCCTCAGCCTCTCCTCCCAGCACTTGTGCTCCAGTCCCTTCCCCAGCCTCGTTGCTCTCCTCTGGCCCTGCTCCAGCCCCTCCATGTCCTTCCTGAGCTGAGGGCCCAGAACTGGACACAGCACTCCAGGGGTGGCCTCCCCAGTGCTGAGTCCAGGGGCAGAATCACTGCCCTGGCCCTGTTGGCCACCCTGTTCCTGAGCCAGGCCAGGATCCATTGGCCTCTTGTCCCCCTGGGCACACTCTGGCTCCTGTTCAGATCTCCCAGGACAACACGTGGCGTCGGGAGGGCTCGTGCTGGGGACACCAGAGAGCCCCGCGTGGCACCACCTGGGACCCCCCCAGAGACTCAACCAAACACACCCCGAGGAGCCCACTCGGTACCCGGGCAGGATCCACACGTTCCTCCCGACCTCTACCTTCCTATCATAGATTTTCTCCCTTTTCCCTGCTTTCCCTGCTGTGTTTTCCCTGCTGGGGGTGGAATGTGGGATGCTCGGGATGCTCGGGGGGACCTGCTGCTCCCGCTGCAGCAGCGGGACAGGCCGGCCCAGCAGGCAGGTGGGCGAGGTGCTGACTCGGGCACAAGGAGAGCCCGGTGCCCTTTTTTATTCCCTGCTGATGATACAAGTGCAGGAACACCCTGGAGTTGGGCAAGAGCCGGGAGGAGACGCTCCGGGAACAGGGAGAGAGCGGAGCGGGATCGGGGGTGCTGGGGGTGGGAACAGGGAGCGGGATTGGGGGGAGCTGGGGGTGGGAACAGGGAGTGAGTGGGATCAGGGGGTGCTGGGAGTGGGAACAGGGAGCAGGATCAGGGGGTGCTGGGGATGGGAACAGGGAGTGAGTGGGATCAGGGGGTGCTGCAGGCAGGAACAGTGAGCGGGATCAGGGGGAGTTGGGGATGGGAACAGGGAGTGAGTGGAGTGTGATTGGGGGGAGCTGGGAGTGGGAACAGGGAGAGGGATCAGGGGGAGCTAGGGATGGGAACAGGGAGAAAGTGGAGCAGGATTGAGGGGTGCTGGGTGTGGGAACAGGGAGCGGGATCAGGAGGTGCTGGGGGTGAGAACAGGGAGTGAGTGGGATCAGGGGGAGCTGAGGGTGGGAACAGGGAGCGAGCAGGATCAGTGGGAGCTGGGGATGCACCCTGGGCACTGAGGGCTCTGTGTGTCACAGCTCAGGGCTCTGTGTCACAGCTCAGGGCTCTGTGTCACAGCTCAGGGCTCTGTGTGTCACAGCTCAGGGCTCTGTGTCACAGCTCAGGGCTCTGTGTCACAGCTCAGGGCTCTGTGTGTCACAGCTCAGGGCTCTGTGTGTGTGTCACAGCTCGGGCTCGTGTACGCCAGGGCTCGTGTGTGGTGTCAAAGCTCATTGCTCGTGTGGGTGTCACCCAGCTCGGGCTCTGTGTGTGTGTAACAGCTCAGGGGCTCTGTGTGTGTGTCAAGCTCAGGGCTCTGTGCACCGCTCATGGCTCTGTGTGTGTGTCAACTTTAAGGGCTCTGTGTCACAGCCTCAGCGCGCTCTGTGTGTGTGTCACAAGCTCTGGGCTCTGTGTCACCAGCTCACAGCTCAGGGCTCTGTGTCACAGCTCAGGGCTCTGTGTCACAGCTCAGGGCTCTGTGTGTGTGTCACAGCTCAGCTCTGTGTGTGTGTCACAGCTCAGGGCTCTGTGTGTGTGTCACAGCTCTGGGCTCTGTGTGTCACAGCTCAGGGCTCTGTGTGTCACAGCTCAGGGCTCTGTGTGTCACAGCTCTGGGCTCTGTGTGTGTGTCACAGCTCTGGGCTCTGTGTGTGTGTCACAGCTCAGGGCTCTGTGTGTGTGTCACAGCTCTGGGCTCTGTGTGTGTGTCACAGCTCTGGGCTCTGTGTGTGTGTCACAGCTCAGGGCTCTGTGTGTGTGTCACAGCTCTGGGCTCTGTGTGTGTGTCACAGCTCAGGGCTCCATGTCACAGCTCAGGGCTCTGTGTGTGTGTCACAGCTCAGGGCTCTGTGTCACAGCTCAGGGCTCTGTGTGTGTGTCACAGCTCAGGGCTCTGTGTCACAGAGCAGGGCTCTGTGTCACAGCTCAGGGCTCTGTGTGTGTGTCACAGCTCAGGGCTCTGTTTTTGGGTGGTGTCACAGCTCGGGCGTCCTGTGTGTCACAGATCAGGGCTCCTGTGTGTCCGCTTCAGGCTCGGTGTGGGTGTCCACAGCTACAGGGGGCTCTGTGTGTCACAGCTCAGGGCTCTGTGTCACAGCTCAGGGCTCTGTGTCACAGCTCTGGGCTCTGTGTGTGTGTCACAGCTCTGGGCTCTGTGTGTGTGTCACAGCTCTGGGCTCTGTGTCACAGCTCAGGGCTCTGTGTGTGTGTCACAGCTCAGGGCTCTGTGTCACAGCTCAGGGCTCTGTGTCACAGCTCAGGGCTCTGAGAGGAGGAAACGGGGCCAGAGCAGGGTCGAGCAGCTCCTGGCCGTGCCGGGCAGGGCATTACCCCAGTCCTGGTCATTTCTTACCCCCGATTTCATCCCGCCTGCAAACACCCAGCGCGGCCAAACACTCAGCCTTTCAACTTCTCGGCTTTTCATTCAGCAAAACTATTCACGTTTTATGCAAATCTGGCAGCGTTGGGGCCGCTCTGCACACAGGAACTTGAGCAATAAATAGCTTTTCTCCCTCCTCTTGCACCACCTCCGTGCGTGCCGCGCTGGGTCCGCCCTCCACCGGCACCCAGAGAGCTCTGAGCACCCTCAGACGCCCCTCGAGGAGCTGCCTCCGGACCCCCCATTTCCTCCTCTCCCTCCCCATCCTCCGCCCCTGCTTTGAACCGAGCGGCGACGCGCGCTGGGCAGCCCAAAAAGTTTGTTTTAAAGAGACGCTCCTTGAATAAGCCCAACAAAAATATCCCCCCCCCGTGTCCCGCTGCCGGGCGTGAAACCGCAGCGCGGCAAAGAGGAACCGTCGACTTCAAAAAAAACCCGAACCAAAACCTCCAAAAAATAAAGTAAAAAATTAAAAATAATCGCACGTTTCTGCCTGTTTTGCCCCCTCCCACCCCCCCAAATCCCCGCCCCCGCTGCCCTTGCGCAAAACGAGACGCGATGGGAGGGAGGGGGCGAGGCCGGGCAAGGGGAGGGGTCGCCCCCGGGGGTCGTTTCGGGGCTGCGACCCCCCGGCACAGCGTGGGGGGGGTCTCTCGACGGGGGGGTCCGCAGCCCTGGGGGAGTCACTCCGGGCCTGGAGAACCCCGAGGGGGTCGTTCCGGGTCCGCAGACCCACCCCGAGGGGGTCGCAGGGGGGTCTCTCCTGGTCTGCAGCCCCTCGGGGGTCGCAGGGGGGGTCTCTCCGGGTCTGCAGCCCCCCCGGAGGGGTCTCAGGGGAATCTCTCCTGGTCTGCAGCCCCCCCGGAGGGGTCGTCCCGGGTCTGCAGACCCCGAGGGGGTCGCAGGGGGGGGTCTCTCCGGGTCCGCAGCCCCCGAGGATCTCTCCGGGTCCGCAGCCCCCCCGGGGGTGGCCCTGGGCTCGCAGCCCCCCCGGAGGGGTCGCAGGGGGGTCTCTCCGGGCTCGCAGCCCCTCAGGGGTCGTCCCGGGTCCGCAGACCCCGAGGGGGTCGCAGGGGGGGTCTCTCCGGGCTCGCAGCCCCCCCGAAGATCGCAGGGGGGACTCTCCGGGTCCGCAGACCCCGAGGGGGTCGCAGGGAGGGTCTCTACGGGCTCGCAGCCCCTCAGGGGTTGTCCCGGGTCTGCAGACCCCGAGGGGGTCGCGGGGGGGTCTCTCCGGGCTCGCAGTCCCCCCCCCCCGGGGGTCGCATCAGCCCCCGGGCCCCCTTCCCCCGCGGCGCTCGCGGGGCTTCGGTTGCGGCCCCCGGGGCAGAGAAAAACACTCGCTTTAAAAACAGGAAAATGTGATTGTCAAACCACAACAATGGGCCGGGAAGGGGCCGGGAAGGGGCCGCGGCAGCTCCGAATTTTCGCTCCAAAACACCCCGCGAGTGACTCAAAGTTTCTGCTCCGAGCCCGGGCGGCCCCGCGCCCCCTCCCGGCTCCGGGCGGGACTCGGTGCCCTGTCACAAATAAACCTTTCGGAGAGGTTAATAAACCTTTAGGAGAAGGTTTCCCCGATAACCGGGCGCCGAAGCCGCCCCAGAGCCTCTCCCGCGGGGTTCGCGGGCGCGGAGACAGCCCGGGGGCCGCGGGAAGCGCCCACAAGCCAAGATTAACTGAGCCAGGCAAAGAACCCCCCCGGCTCCTGGCACCCCCAGACTCTGGGGGCTGCTCTCACACGGCCAGTGGCCCCCCTCCCAAGTCCCTTTGGGCACCGGCTCTCCCCCCTTTAACCCCCAGAGTCCCCCGAGGTGGGATGGCAAAAGATCTGTGCATGTCCCAGCCCCTCTGAAGTCCCTTTGGGCACCCCCTCTCCCCCCTTTAACCCCCAGAGTCCCCCAAGGTGGGATGGCAAAGGTTCTGTGCGTGTCCCAGCCCCTCTGGAAGCCCAAGAGGAGCCCAGACCGGGCTGCTGATGACCCTGGAATGAGCACAGAGAGCTGAAGGTGACCCCCAACGAGGCAAAGACGAGTTCTGAGGATGGAGATGGCAAAGCTGGGGCTGCCCCTGCATCCCTGGAAGTATCCAAGGCCGGGTTGGAGGGGGCTTGGAGCAGCCTGGGCTGGTGGGAGGTGTCCCTGCCCGTGGCAGGGGAGTGGAGTGAGATGAGCTTTGAGGTCCTTTCCAACCCGAACCATCCCACGGCTCCAGGATGAAGGTCCCTGAATCCCGATGTGCTCTGGGGTGTCAGGACTGTGAGCACAGCACCCCCCACCCTATTTCCTGACAAACACCCCCAGGCACCTCACTGGGTGCCAAACAAGGCACAAACACAACTCCCAGAGCCCCTGAGAGCCTCCTCTTCTCCAAACCTCCCCAACCTTTCCCCTCCACCTCCACAATCCCCCGTGGCAGGGGAGTGGGATGAGCTTTGAGGTCCCTTCCAACCCAAACCATCCCACGGCTCCACGACAAAGGTCCCTGAATCCCAATGTGCTCTGGGGTGTCAGCACCCCCCGACCCTGTTTCCTGACAAACACCCCCCAGGCACCTCACTGGGTGCCAAACAAGGCGCAAACACAAAACTCCCAGAGCCCCTCAGAGCCTCCTCTTCTCCGAACCTCCCCAACCTTTCCCCTCCACCTCCACAATCTCCTCGGCCTGGAGACCCGACCTAAAACCGCCCGGGGAGCCACGACAGCGAGAGGACAAACAGAGGCGTTCAGCAAAGAGCAGGGGGCGAAGAAAGCCCCAAGAAGCACCCCGGGGCAGGGTGGGCGAGGGCACCACGGAGGGCACGGGGTACCTTTGTCGTCGGCGCTCATCTGCCCGCCCGGAGCCGCCGCTGCCCGTCAGGTCTGCGCTCTCTGCCCCCCCTGCTGCAGCCCAGGCAGGGAGAGCAGCCCTCTGGTGTGCTGTGCCCCGCGTGTGGAGGAGCCCGAGCCCCGCTCTGGAGCTCTGTTCTCAGCAGTTTCCATGCCTGGTTTCAGAATGACGAGCCCCGGCGCTGCCCTCGCCCGCTCTCACCAGGTTGATCTCTCGCCTCCTTCCCTCCTGCTCTCGCAGCCGGGCCGGGGGCTGACCCGCTTCGAAGCCAAACGAAGCTGCCAGAAGCTCCTGGGGCTCTCTACCAACCTCCTGCAAAGCCCGGGCAGAGAAAGGGGTTGTGTTTCCATGGAAGCTCCCGCCGGATTCCCGGGCAATGGATGTCCCGGGAGCAGAGGCAGCAAAACGTCCCGTTTAACAGCTGGGGGGTGCAGGGAGGCTGGAACTGGAGCAGCCTCAGAGCCATCCACACTCACCCGGGGAAGGGGGAAATCCCTCAATCCCAGGAGTTCCAGCCTGGAGCTCGGATTTCCCGACGCCTCAAGGACGAGGGATGGGACAGGAGAGCAGAAAGGGGTCCCTGTCCCCCAGTCCTGAGCGGGATGGAATTCCTTGAGGGCAAGCCTAGGGAAGAGCAGGAATTGTCCCAGCTCTCCGGGGAGGATCTCAGGGCTCTGGGGTTGCCCTCCCTGTGCAGTATTCCCGGGAGCCATCCCTGGGGGATGTGCCCCTGCTCTCAGGGCCAGACACAGGACCCTGCTCCTCCACCAGGACACGAAGCTTTTGATCCATGTGGGGAGGCTGCAGGGACCACCCCCACCCTGCTGGGACACCAGGGAGGAGGCCAAGAACGAGAGGGAAAGTTCCAGAACTGTCGTTATCCAGGATTTCTGGAGGCAAACAGAGAACCTTCTGCTGGGAAGGCCCCCGTGGCTCAGACAATGGAGCAGAGTTTGTGTGTCCCCCCCCCGCCACGCTGGTGGAAATTAATTCTCTGCCTGTAATTGCCCTTCTGTTCACTAATTGCTGATGTGCTTTCAGTGCTTTCAGCCTAAATAACGTTTATTTTGGGTTAAAGGCAAATGGCAAATCAGGAGAGAGCCCAGTGAAGCTGCCACGGGCACAGGACTCGTCTGCCCCCCTGCCAGGAGAGGAATCGAGTCCCACTCAGGGGCAGCTCTCACCCAGGAAGGCCCACGGGCTGGAAGTGCTCCCAGGGCCATTAAGTCCAGCTTTAGTGCCTGCCTGGCCTCAGATGGTGCCAAATTGTCCCCAGAAGTCCACATCCCACATCCCCCCACTGTGGTGTTTCCTGTCCCCGGTGCCTGGAGGGAGCAGCAGGAATTGAAGGCACAGAACGGAGCTGGGGTTATTTTTGGGGGGGGGGATAAAACTCGCAGGGAAACGTGTTCAGCTCTCTGGAAGACCCCAGGCCCAACATTTCCCCTGAGAGAATTCCCAGCCTCGCTCTCAGGGGGGAGATATCCCGAGCCACGGGATTTTCCTGCGTTTCCCAGCGTGGGGGAACCAGGTGTGTGTGAGAGGGGGATAAAAAAGAGACGTTCCCCGACAGCAGAGGGTTTTTAAGACACTCAGGGTCAAATTATCTCCTCGTGCAACGCTGCTGCAACTCGGAAAATCTAAAGCTGCAGGACATAAATCAACCACCAACCGCCTGGGGCTGAGGAGAAACTTCCTCTGGTGACGACCTGTTGCACAAGTGCCTCTAACGGGAGCTCCTGCCTCCCGAAATCTCTGTTGGGAAGGGGTGATCGGGCCCTGGGGCTGGGCCTGGAGGATCCTTTCCGTGCCCTTTTCCTCCCATCCATCTGGTTGGATCCTCCTCCAAAGGCAGCAGCTCCCAGCTCTGTCCTGGGGCTGCCACACGGGTCAGCTCAGCCAGAGGGTCAAACCCTTCCAGGGGCTCCCAACGTGGGGTGTGGGGAGAAAAGCAGAGATACTGGGGAGTCTTTGCTCACACCATGGGGTGCAGGGAGAAGAGCAGAGATATTGGGGAGTCTTTGTTCACACTGTGGGGTGCAGGGAGAAGAGCAGAGATATTGGGGAGTCTTTGTTCACACTGTGGGGTGCAGGGAGAAGAGCAGAGATATTGGGGAGTCTTTGCAGGGAGAAGAGCAGAGATATTGGGGAGTCTTTGCTCACACTGTGCAGGGAGAAGAGCAGAGATATTGGGGAGTCTTTGCAGGGAGAAGAGCAGAGATATTGGGGAGTCTTTGCAGGGAGAAGAGCAGAGAT
>NW_024105084.1:0-56135 GCF_003945595.2 Pipra filicauda
CAATGCAAGAGGGGAGAGAACTGCAATATTTTGCAAAAGCTGGCAAGGGAAGCCTTTCCTAAGCATAATAACTAACTCCTCAGTAACAAAATCTTCCACAAAAAGACTTATTTATCCCTACACTTCTCCACCTTCTTCTCCCTCCACCAGTGGCACGGGGGGAGAGGGAAAGGGGGTTGTGCTCAGCCCATTCTGGAAGTCTCTGCACTCCTTCCTGCCACTCTGCTCCCCTGCTCCGCTGTGGGTCCCCTGCTACAGGGTGGGTCATTTCCAAAGGGTGCAGTCCTTTAGGAACAAAATGCTCCAGTGTTACTACTTGACAGGCTCACAGGTCCTGGCAGTAGGACCTGCTCCGCTGTGGGCTTCTCTCCACGGCAGTGGATATGCCTGCCAGGATTCTTTTCGAGTGCAGGCTTTTCACAGTACCACAGCTTTCTTCATGGTACACCAACCTACAAAGGGCTCCATAGAACAGCTGATCCCACTCAGCTCTTTTGTGTGGCTGATCCCAATCCTGACACATGAAACACCCCAGCCCTGCGTGTCTGGACACAAGCTGGGCAGAACAGTCAATGTAAGGGAGGTGTAGGAAGGGATGAGGTTGTGGGCTGTGTCCAGCCATTGCTGTTTCCCATTCCCACACCTGACACTTCTTGGAGCCATCTTCTGCCTGATGGTCTTTGCTGTGGAGTCCCAGAGAATGTGTTTGTGAGCTCCAAGGGAAAGGGCATAAAGAAAAATCAACTGGAAGGAGTCCCACCCTCGACTCTGTCCATCATTTTCTCTCAGCTGAATGAATGTGTCGACACAGAAGGAAGGAGGACTCAGAGGCCCAGGTTTGGATGCAAAACAACTTTATTGAGTCTAAAGAAGCAAAGGAGGTGGCTCACAGAGGGCACCAGCAGCAGCCCCGAAGATGCAGGGGGGCTGTCCCTCTGCCTGGGCTGCAGAGGCAGGGAGGCCAAAAGGTCCCCAGGAGGGTGGCATTGGGTGGTGGTGACAGAAAAGGAAGGGAAGAGAGAGAAGAGAGGAGAAGAAGGAAACAAGAGCCATAAAGTCTAAATGCAATGTCCCAGCGTTGTGTTTTCAGTGCAGCAGCATGATGAGAGGTCTTGCAGGTTGTTGGCCAAGGAGGTTTGCAGGGGCTTTAGCAGGGGGGACATCTGCCACGGTAGCAGCTGGTGATGCAGGAGAGGTCAAAGCCCCCGGAGTTGATGGGCACTCCATCACAGCTGAGGATGCTGCCAACGGCAGCGGAGGTGGAGGATCCCACCACGGTGTTCTGTGGGAAGGAGCTGAGGATGGGCCCGGGCAGGGTCACCACCACAGCAGAGGGCTGGATGGCAACGACGGAGCTCTGGCACTGCCTGACACAGCACTCATTGCAGCTGTTGGCCAGCGGGGTCGGGCCGCAGGGCTGGCAGCAAGGGTTGCAGGGCTGGCAGCACGACATGTCTCTGGCTCACAGGGGCACCTGGCACACAGGGCAGGGAGAAGCACAAAGCAGACACACATGAGAAGCAGCCCTGCACCCAACCCCCCTGCAGACAAGGCACCTCCTGCACCACATGACACTGCCCAGCCCAAAGCCCAGCAGCCTCCTCAGCCAAGTCCCAGCCTCTCTCTGCACAACACCTTCTCTCCCCTTCCCTCTCCCAGCAGAAGCAGCTCCCAGCCCTGGCCTAACACAGCCCATATCAGGTGAAGCAGAAGAAGAAGAATGGCATTGTCCACTCACCTGATTCCCAAGGTGGAGGTGATGGGAGAACTGGGTGAGAGAACAGAGACTTGGGCTGCCTTTTATAGCAGTCCTGCACTGCGTCAGGCCCACAGGCACCTTTGTGCAAGTCATAATTTTCTGACAAGCTCATGTCAAATGTGAACCATCCCAGTTAATGGTAGGGGCTGTGTCCTGCTTTCCTGCACTGCTGCCTTTTCATTTCCTGTGCATTCCACGTGCTTTCCCGTAGGAAGAATTCTGTAAGTGTTGGGATGAGAGGCCCAAGGATTTCCGGGACATAAAGACATCATTGCAGGCACAAGGCTCAGATCAAGGGCTGGTGTCTTCCCGTGCAGGCAGGTGATAAGAACCTGTGTCGTTTCTGGGTGGTTTTTTTGTGGTAAAGTTTTCATGAACTGGATACTGCTCTTGTTATTTCTGCCCACATTCCCAAGGACTTCCATGAGAGTGGCCATGAAACATCCTTTTGTCTTTCTCTTCCCTTCTGTTTGTGACAGGCACCCTTTGCTTCACTCAGATGAGGTTCTGCTGGCAGGGTTCGACCCTGTTCTCTGTTTAAAGTGCTCTCATGGAAGTTGTGCTGGTCTCATTCACCCTGTCCTCTCTCTGTACACTCTCTACAGATCCTTTGGGAAGACAAGGTACATTTCATTTGCCTGGTCCATTCCCAGGTGTCATGTGAAAGTGGAGGGTTTAGGTTTTGCTGGTTGGTGCCCCCAGGAAAGTGGAGACCCTTGTGTCCAACCAGGGTGACCCTTGTGTCAGCGTCTTGTACTGAGACCCTTCAGCAACAGATTCACCAGATCAAAGGGGATTTGACTGCCCTTATCGGGGGGGCTCAACCAACAACATGAAGACTCCTCAGCAGGTCCTGCCAAAGTGTTATCTGCTGCCAGCACGTGAAAGGACTCACTCTTAACAGTTCACGGAATAACACTCTTTATAATACAAATTGTGGCAGGTTAATAAGTTTTATGGTTGTCAGTGACAGTGTCTGGCTACAAAAATGTGTTTTAAAGCAATCTACTGATATATATTAAGCAAGCACAAGCTCTAGTCCTAAAAGCAAGAGTTAACATGTGTAGAGTATTATGCTTCTGCAATAGGTGTCCCTGTGGGGGGAAGAGATGGGCTCAGCCCCTTGACTGACCCCAGCAGTTTTGGTGGAGCCCTCTCCCAACTTTCCCCCATCCCCAACATACTTTTATACTCTGTGTTTTTGGGGAGCTTGGGTGGCTTTAGTCATAAATACTGTTTATTTCTGGTTGGCGTAAAATTGTCTTGCCACACCTAATGAGAGGGGGGTGGTGGTGCTTTGGCACCTCCAGAGGGGGTTTGGCATGGTTGTTGGCTCAGCAGCAGAACACCTTGATTCTCCCTTGGCTGACAGACACCGTATTGTCTCATGACCTTCAGAGTCCCACAATGTTCCCCCTTTCTGCTGGCGTTTGAATGGAGGGGGGCCAAGTAGTTTCCACTCTGTTCCACTATCTGTTCTGTTCCTCTGAGCAGATGATTCTATTGTATGAAGAGCATGATGGCCACATTCCCTTCTAGGGAGTAGATACTGCATTTTGCCCCAGAATTCCAAGCCTCCTCTAAATTGTAAACCTATCCATCATGCCACACTAGGGTACTTGCATACTGTTTTGCAGAGGGGTTCCTAACATCTCCTCAGCACAGTTCCCACTTCTTTATGTTTTTCTGTCTTTCTAAACGTGTCCAGATTTTTGCAGGGCTCAAGGCACACATGTGTGTCAGTCTGTGTGTGTGGGATCCCCATCAGGAGGGCAGTGGAAGGTTCCAGCACTGGATCTGCCCTTGGTGTGTCCGTGAGCACCACAGAGTAGCCGGTTGCCCCCACCAGAAGGAGCCAATCTACAGCTGAATGGTGCTGCCTTCGACCCTGCAGAGGAGTGTCCAGAGAACTGAAATGCAGCCTCTGCCTCTTGCACCCTCCATTTCTTGCTTTCTGTTCAGGGGGAAAGCCAATAACTCCTGCCCACTGTGCAGGCCCTGATCCCTGAATCAATTCCCTGTTGGCGGAATGTTGCTGAGACCCTGTGCCAAATGGGTGTGGAACTGGAGGGATCAGGGTCGAGATGTCACTCTGCTGGGAGATGTAGGACAGACATTCTGGGTGGCACTGGGACAGTCAAAGAGCTGTGGAGTCGTTTTGGTGTTTGAGCACCAGGACTTCCATAGCTCCCCAAAAAGCTGAATCAGAGTTGCCAGCAACTGTGTCTAGGCAGGCAGGGACATGTGCTTTGGGGCCAAATGGATCAAACCCATCTCCTCCATCAAGAGAGAGGCCAGGCAAATTCCCTCTTTGCCTAGGGAGCAGTGCTATCACTTTTCTTTAGGTTATTCACATTTACATCCATCCCTGTCTGATGCCTGGGCTGGTGCTTTGTAGTTGAACTTGTTATTCATCTAATTGTGCTTTGCTCTGCGTTGGACCCCCTGTATTGTGTAAATGTGGCAAGGTTTGGGAGCTGGGGGAGAAGGCTGCCAGGCTGGGCTCTGTGAGAAGAGTCCAGTGGCTCCTGCCCTGTGTGTGTGAGAGTCAGTTCCAGCTGTCTCCAGAAGGGACTCAGCGCTGCCCATTGCTGAGCACATTTCTCACACTGCGGATTCCTCTATCAAAGTGAATTCTATTCAAATCATGGAATCTTAGACTGGTTTAACTGGAAAGTATCCTAAAAATCATTTATTTCCACAAGCTCCCCCCCACTCCATGGACAGGATGCCACCCACTAAACCACAGTGCTTAAATCACTGTCCAATCTGACTTTGAACACATCCAGGGATTAGGCTTAGGAATCCACAAATGTTCTTGGTAACTTTTTCCGGTGTCTAACCACCCCCTCAGTCAGGGATGTGTTTGTGAGCTGCAAGGGAAAGATCACAAATTAAAATCCACTGAAGGGAAAGCAACCGCTGCTTCCTCCACCTTCTTCCTGATCTGACTGGAAGACTTGTCATGGGAGGAAGGAGAACTCAGAGTCCCAGGCTTGGATGCAAAACAACTTTATTGAGTCTAAAGAAGCAAAGGAGGTGGCTCACAGAGGGCACCAGCAGCAGCCACTAAGATGCAGGGGGGGTGTCCCTCTGCCTGGGCTGCAGAGGCAGGGAGGCCAAAAGGTCCCCAGGAGGGTGGCATTGGGTGGTGGTGACAGAAAAGGAAGGGAAGAGAGAGAAGAGAGGAGAAGAAGGAAACAAGAGCCATAAAGTCTAAATGCAATGTCCCAGCGTTGTGTTTTCAGTGCAGCAGCATGATGAGAGGTCTTGCAGGTTGTTGGCCAAGGAGGTTTGCAGGGGCTTTAGCAGGGGGGACATCTGCCACGGTAGCAGCTGGTGATGCAGGAGAGGTCAAAGCCCCCGGAGTTGATGGGCACTCCATCACAGCTGAGGATGCTGCCAACGGCAGCGGAGGTGGAGGATCCCACCACGGTGTTCTGTGGGAAGGAGCTGAGGATGGGCCCGGGCAGGGTCACCAGCACAGCCGGCGGCTCAATGACGACGGTGGAGCTCTGGCACTGCCTGACACAGCACTCATTGCAGCTGTTGGCCAGCGGGGTCGGGCCGCAGGGCTGGCAGCAAGGGTTGCAGGGCTGGCACTGCTGGCACTTCTCAGGGCACGACATGGCTCGAGCCTGGGGCTGCACCTGGCACACAGGGCAGGGAGGAAGCAGAGCACACGCACACCTCAGCAACAGCCGGCAAAGCACCACCAGGAAGCCAAGGCAGCTGCTGCTGCTTGGGGAGGGAGAGGCTCTGCAGGGGCCAACAAGGGAGCCTTTCCCTGAGCCCAGCAGGGCCTTCAGAGATCAGACAGGCCCAGGCTGCTCCTGCCTCAGCTGTAGGAAAACAGCCCCCTCAGCCCAGCCTCCGCCTCTGTCCCTAACAGACGCTCTCCCCTCTGCCCACACGACCACCATCCCCGAGCACTCCCACAAGACCAAGGAGCAGGGATGGGCTGCAAAGCTCGACCCTGTGCTAGAGAGGGGGGAGGAGAAAGGGGCTTCCCACTCACCGGCTTGCTGAGGAGAAGGAGGTGACAGAAGGGGTTGAGAGAGCCACCAGTTCGGCTGGCTTTTATACTGGCCCCACAGTGCCTCAGGGCCCAAAGGCCGTGCTGCGTAAGTGACAATTTTCCTGCATGATCCCAAGGAACGGAAACATCTCAGGGAATGAATGGTATGGCATGAGGTGGTGATTCCCACTACCCTGACATTGCATTTCCTGGCCTACATCATCACCGTTCCCTCATGGACACTTCTGAGTGCAGGTCTGAGAGGTTCCAGGATTTCTAGGGGCAAGAATGTGTCAGTATGGGCAGAAGTGATGACCTGAGTGCACAAGGGATACAGAAGAGGTAGGTGATTCCAGCCTGGGGCACTCTGGTCCTGCTGACAGGAAAGTTCCCAGCTGCTCAAATGCCTCCAGGCTTTGGCTCATCACCCAAGGGCTCCCCTGAGCTGTGCCAGAGTTCACCTCTGATCCCAGCCATGGCTTCTCCATGAGACAGGAGCAAAGACCCTGGGAAACAGCTCCGTGCCCCAAGGCTGCCTGCAGGTAGCATGAGGAGTGATGGCCTGGGGTCAGGATTCTCCTTGGTGAGACCTGAGTGCCGTGGCCCTCTCCAGTTGTCACCAAAAACCAGTAAACAAGCTCATGAACCAGTCTGTTAGGTTTGAGTCCACACCCTGCTGGGTGAGTGTGAAAAGCTCCACAGAACATGCACACCCAGCAACCAAACAGACCAGGTTATATTCATAAAGCTAGCACGTATTCATCAAATTTTTATTACATATTCATTACAGTTCCTAAATCCATGCATATACATTAAATATATTTGTGGACTTTTTTGGATATTCATAGGGGTCTTTTGAGAGTTTTTGGTCATCTCTTGGGAACGTCCCATTCCCCATGTTTTCCTTTTATGGTTCCAGATGTTCTAGTGTGTTCTCTCTTCTTGAGAGTATCTCAAGCACGTGGTCAGGTCATAACAAACTTCTCTTATCAATCTTTGTTCTGACACACAATCCTTGCTCTCAAAACTAAGACATTTGAGAGTCCATATCAATCACTGATATAGGGAAATAAGGAAGCTATTGCTGTCACAAGACTATAAGTCACAGATGGAGGGACTTAACACAAAGCCACATCAAACTCAGGCATCTGTACTAAGCACTATGTGGGACAAAACTAAGTATTAACCATGAATATAGGGATCAAACACTACTGTGCTAAACTTAAAAGATATTTTTCACATCTTCACCAAAGGCTGCATAGACTCTTTTTAAAGAAATATCACTTTTCCAGTAACGAGCTCTCCTCAGAAAAGGGGGAGCTGGGACTGTGCCAGTGCCCGGCACTGTTGAGGAGGGATGTCACTACAGGCCTTGGAATGGTTGGGCTCAGCCATGAGCTCAGACACAGCTGAGGACACCCCCGCAGGCACTGACACATTCCCAACCTGCCCAGGGAGCACAAGGACAAACCCAGATGCACAGACACAGCAAACATGCCCAAGGACTCACACAGCAGGTTGCACTCAAGTGCTTTCCCCTGTGCACAGAGAGACACTGCAGGCCAGAGGCTCCCAGGGGTGTGTTCCTAGGGGAGCACAAGCACAGGGATGTGCAGACACTCACACGCTCCAGGGCATGGTCACACTCCCCCACCCATTCCTGGGGATCAGCACAGGGGGCAGAGGGGATGGGATGGGAGTGAGGAGCTGCCGGGGAGCTCCCTGCCAGAGCAGGGAGGGGGCCTCTGAGCAGCACAGATGCTCAGGCAGCAGTGCCAGAGGAGCCTCAGGGACTGTCCAGGCACCGAAGGAAGCCAAAGTGTTTTGACCAGCAGGGCAAGACCCACATTCAGGGGAGGACTTTGGGTGAAGAGCCAAGGAACGGAGGGCTGGGAGTAGCTGGGACCCTTCCTGCCAGTAGGAATTACAGAAGTCAGGAAGCATTACAGAAATCCACCAGAGTGCCCCAGGTTGGAATCACCTGCCTCTTCTGTATCCCTTGTGCACTCAGGTCATCACTTCTGCCCATACTGACACATTCTTGCCCCCAGAAATCCTGGAACCTCTCAGACCTGCACTCAGAAGTGTCCATGAGGGAACGGTGATGATGTAGGCCAGGAAATGCAATGTCAGGGTAGTGGGAATCACCACCTCATGCCATACCATTCATTCCCTGAGGTGTTTCCGTTCCTTGGGATCATGCAGGAAAATTGTCACTTACGCAGCACGGCCTTTGGGCCCTGAGGCACTGTGGGGCCAGTATAAAAGCCAGCCGAACTGGTGGCTCTCTCAACCCCTTCTGTCACCTCCTTCTCCTCAGCAAGCCGGTGAGTGGGAAGCCCCTTTCTCCTCCCCCCTCTCTAGCACAGGGTCGAGCTTTGCAGCCCATCCCTGCTCCTTGGTCTTGTGGGAGTGCTCGGGGATGGTGGTCGTGTGGGCAGAGGGGAGAGCGTCTGTTAGGGACAGAGGCGGAGGCTGGGCTGAGGGGGCTGTTTTCCTACAGCTGAGGCAGGAGCAGCCTGGGCCTGTCTGATCTCTGAAGGCCCTGCTGGGCTCAGGGAAAGGCTCCCTTGTTGGCCCCTGCAGAGCCTCTCCCTCCCCAAGCAGCAGCAGCTGCCTTGGCTTCCTGGTGGTGCTTTGCCGGCTGTTGCTGAGGTGTGCGTGTGCTCTGCTTCCTCCCTGCCCTGTGTGCCAGGTGCAGCCCCAGGCTCGAGCCATGTCGTGCCCTGAGAAGTGCCAGCAGTGCCAGCCCTGCAACCCTTGCTGCCAGCCCTGCGGCCCGACCCCGCTGGCCAACAGCTGCAATGAGTGCTGTGTCAGGCAGTGCCAGAGCTCCACCGTCGTCATTGAGCCGCCGGCTGTGCTGGTGACCCTGCCCGGGCCCATCCTCAGCTCCTTCCCACAGAACACCGTGGTGGGATCCTCCACCTCCGCTGCCGTTGGCAGCATCCTCAGCTGTGATGGAGTGCCCATCAACTCCGGGGGCTTTGACCTCTCCTGCATCACCAGCTGCTACCGTGGCAGATGTCCCCCCTGCTAAAGCCCCTGCAAACCTCCTTGGCCAACAACCTGCAAGACCTCTCATCATGCTGCTGCACTGAAAACACAACGCTGGGACATTGCATTTAGACTTTATGGCTCTTGTTTCCTTCTTCTCCTCTCTTCTCTCTCTTCCCTTCCTTTTCTGTCACCACCACCCAATGCCACCCTCCTGGGGACCTTTTGGCCTCCCTGCCTCTGCAGCCCAGGCAGAGGGACACCCCCCCTGCATCTTAGTGGCTGCTGCTGGTGCCCTCTGTGAGCCACCTCCTTTGCTTCTTTAGACTCAATAAAGTTGTTTTGCATCCAAGCCTGGGACTCTGAGTTCTCCTTCTTTCTGTGGCAACACATCTATTGAGATCAAGGAAGAATGTGGAGGAAGGCAGAGGGTTAGGGTTAGTGGATTTCAATTTGTGATCTTTCCCTTAGAGCTCCCAGACCCATCCCTGGCTAACCCACTACAAAGACCACACCAAAAGAGAAGGTGGGTCCAAAATATGGTAGGAATGGGTATAGGTAACAGCAATACCTAAACACAGCCCACAACCTCATCCCTTCCTACACCTCCCTTACATTGACTGTTCTGCCCAGCTTGTGTCCAGACACGCAGGGCTGGGGTGTTTCATGTGTCAGGATTGGGATCAGCCACACAAAAGAGCTGAGTGGGATCAGCTGTTCTATGGAGCCCTTTGTAGGTGGGTGTACCATGAAGAAAGCTGTGGTACTGTGAAAAGCCTGCACTCGAAAAGAATCCTGGCAGGCATATCCACTGCAGTGGAGAGAAGCCCACAATGGAGCAGGTCCTACTGTCAGGACCTGTGAGCCTGTCAAGGAGTAACGTTGGAGCATTTTGTTCCTAAAGGACTGCACCCTTTGGAAATGACCCACCCTGTAGCAGGGGACCCACAGCGGAGCAGGGGAGCAGAGTGGCAGGAAGGAGTGCAGAGACTTCCAGAATGGGCTGAGCACAACCCCCTTTCCCCCTGTGCCACTGGTGGGAAGAAGGTGTAGAAGTTGGCAGTGAACCTGAAACTAAGAAGAGGGAAGGCTGGGGGCCAATGTGGATTTAGATTTATTACTATTTGTCTTTGTCCTAGTCTATGGGTAATTGAAAATAAATTAAATTTGATTCCCCCCGATGAATCATAATTGCTGAGTGTTTCCCCTGACCTTACTTTGACCCCTCACCTTGGCATTGTATTTTCTCCCCTCGCCCAGGTGAGGGTGGGCAGTGATAGAATCTCCTCATGGGCACCAGGCTGTTTGCCAAGATCAACCCATCATGACCTTGAAACACCTTGTTTACTAATTCCCTGAGCAGCCTGAACTCTGCTGGTTGCCTGGGGGAAGAGACCCACCCCCACCTGGCTACAACCTCCTTTCAAAGAGTTGTAGAGAGTGAGGAGGTCTCCCCTGAGCCTCCTCTTCTGCAGGCTAAACCTCCCCAGCTCCCTCAGCATCCCCTCACAGGATACACCCTCTAGGCACTTCACCAGCTCCATTGCCCTTCTCTGGACTCACTCCAGCACCTCAATGTCCTTCCTCAGCTGAGGGGCCCAGAACTGGACACAGCACTCGAGGTGTGACCTCACCAGTGCACAGTAGACAGGCACAGTCACTGCCCTGGTTCTGCTGGACACTATTCCTGATACAGACCAGGATGCCCTTGGCCTTCTTGCCCACCTGAGCCCACTGTGGCTCATGTTCAGCCACTATCCACCAGCAGCCCCAAGTCCTCTTCCACTGGGCCTCTTTCCAAGTGCTCTGCCCCCAGCCTGTAGAGCTGCAGGGGGTTATTGTGGCCAAAGTGTAGGACCTGACATATGGTCTTGTAGAACCTCACCCTGCTGGATTGGACAATGTATCCAGCCTGTCCAGATCCTTCTGCAGAGAGAATGTGCAGCTCCATGAGAGTATAACCGGTCTCACCATCAGGACTTGCTTCATTGTCAGCTTCACTCTTCTGCAGTCGACATTCACTCTGCATTGGACCCACTGTATTGTGTAAATGTGGCAAGGTTTGGGAGCTGGGGGAGAAAGCTGCTGGGCTGGGCTCTGTGAGAAGAGTCCAGTGGCTCCTGCCCTGTGTGAGTGAGTCAGTTCCAACTGTCTCCAAAAGAGTCTCAGTGCTGCCCATTGCTGAGCACACTTGTCACATGGGTGATGCCTCTGTGAAATTCTATTTCATTAGAAATCTCTTGGGTTGGGAGGAAATGATTTAAATTGGAAGAATGGCAAGGAAATCTGAGTGTTGCTTTAGGATCTTCCACTTAGTGAGGTAATAAAGTAAATTTAGTCTTTGCATTCAACCATGTTTTTTTGGTTGTTCCATCTGGTCACCTGAGTTGACTCACACAATTGGCATAGTCAGCAGAATCTATGAACAGCCATGCCATGGCTCAGGAAAAGTCTGGGATTGGCAAGGCCATGGCAGTGACTCCCCACATTTTGAATGGCTCATCACTGAACACTGGACTCCTGTAGGCACTTTCCTAGTGACAATGGCTCTGATGGAGGCCTGGCCTTAAACAGGTGCTGGGGAGGTGGGTACCCCACAGACAGTTGCATTAGCTATGTCTGGATTAAAGTGGAAAGTGGCCTGGAAGTCCCCTCACAAGTTAGCAGGGAAATTGTGATGGTTGTTAGTTACCAGTCTTAGAACTCTTGATCATGAGATTATGGCCTTATGGAGCCACTGAGAGCACTGAAAGAGGAAATTGGGGCTCCAAAGGCTGCAAAGGAGTTCACGCGAGAAGCATTTACTGTTCCAAAGGAGTGGTGTTGTGAGCAGCAATGCACTATAGCATGGCTGGTGGCACACTTTGTCACCAAACGAGGGCCAAAGTATGTGAAAAGTAAGGTCTTAACTTCTGAAGTCCACGGTCTTATTTAGAAACCCCTATGGGATGCCAAGAAGTGGGATGGAAATATTTGGACTCCAAGACTGAATTTGAGGTAGGCTTGCAAGATAAGAAAGTGCAAAAACATGACCACTCATAGAAATGGAGGGACAGCAGGGTTTGCCAGACAGGGTGGTACAGGTCACACAGATCTATACCCCAAAAGAGTTATAGGAATTTTTAGAGTCTTATTGACAGAAGAGCAAGGAGAGCATATTACCATAGGTTTTATAAGTTTGGGACAGTGGTGCTGTCTTTATTCACTTATTAGTGGGTGAAAAAGATCTATTAACTCCTATAGCCACTGATAATCAAATCCAACAGGGGTGAGCTCAGCTATGAAATACCAGGGGTATTGTTGCCCCTACGCTGTATCAATGGCCACATGCAGCAGCTTTAACAGCACATGCAGATCCTGCTGAGTCAGTGTTGTCCTTTGGGATCTGGTGCAACATGGAAGAAGGTGTTGGTTCACTGTGGCAGATGGGGTAGCTCAGGCCCAGAGCACAGGATCTGATCCAGACGGAGCAGCAGTTATGAGAAATAACAAAATTCAGTTTGTGAAAGGGGCTCCTGATAAATTGAAACCACTGATTATATCAACAGTCATGAATGCTACTGATGACAAAAGTGCCTTAACAAATGCCCTGAGGGGTACTGGGGCTGTGATCTCAGAGCCAGCTGTTTGGATAGGGAGAGAAAATCAACTGGCAAAGCCAGAAAGAGTCACCTCACGGGTGAGTAGGAAACAAATGTTGAATGATCTTGTGCCAGCCAGTGTTCCACAGTCAGAAATAGATGGAATCACAACATCAGAAATGTTTCACTGTTGGCAAAGGTTAGTGCCTGTGAAAAGAAAAAATCCCCCCACCATCCCTCCTGCCACTTCTGAGCACCCAAACTCCTGGCAGATGTGGAAACAGTGGGTTTGCGGGTCCCCCCAGATTGCTGCCACTGTAGCCTCTCACTGGAAGCGGGACCAACACCTCTTTGTTCCTCTTGACTGTGGAGTGGCCACCTGCAGGAACTTTGCATGTGCCAGCTCTGGTGGATACAGGTGCAGAAGTTACTGTATCACACAGTGATGTTGCTCCTAATGAAGAGACTGCCCACATCTGCAGCTTGGGGAGCAGTTCCACCCCCACCCTCAGAGCACAGTTACTTTAATGGTAGGATACACCACCCATTTGTCATGAAGGTGTTAATTGCCCCAATAAAAGACTATATCTTGGGCATTGATGTGCTGGCAGGGCAAACCGCTGAAGCACTGAGCGGTCGTTTCTGTTTTGGGACTCCTCAAGCAGGATTTGCCACTTGATCCATAACTGTTTTGTGTGGGTTCCTGAAGTGGGACCCTGTTGTGCTGCCAGCACCTGCCAAGGTGGGGAATGTAAAGCAGTATTGCATTCCAGGGGGATAAGAGGAAACGACTCAAACAATTCAGGCACTCCGAGTGTAAATCATTACAGAAACCATGACTACTTTCAACAATCCCATTTGGCCTGTTTGAAAATCAGATGCTACTTGGAGAATCACTGTTGATTACTGTTGATAAAGACACCCTGACTTGCAGTTACAGTACCAGAGGAAAAAAATCAGCAAAAATCTACAGCCCTGGAAGGTGGTAATGGACCTTGTTAATGCTTTTTTTCAAGAGCCATTGCTTCAGAAAGCCAGGACCAGTTTGCCTTTACGTGGCAGCAAAAGCAATACACTTTTCAGGTATTACCTCTGTTATATAAATACAGTCTCTCCATTTGCCACCAGATGGTGACAGCTCATGTATCAGCTCTTGTTGGGTGCTATTGCTGTTCACCATTATATTGATGATCTATTGATTAAGGCACAGGCACAACAAGAAATTGAGGCAGTTGCTGAATTGCTGAAAGCCCACTTACAGGACTGAGGCTGGGCAGTTATTCCAAAGGAAATACAGGGCCCTAGTACTACTGTGCAATTTTTGGGAATAGTTTGGCATGGGTAGCCTAGAGAAACACTGAACATGGTACAGCAAACAGTCTAACAATTACATGTATCAACTACACTGAAACAACTGCAAACTTTTCTGGGCCTTTAAGGGTACCGGAGAAGTTTTATTCCACCCCTGGCAGTGTTACTGCACTCTCTGCAGAAATTGCCTGGGAAGAAAGTTGTTTGGCAATGGGACAAGTAACAACCAGAAGCCTTTGATGCCTGCAAGAATGCTTTGATTGAGCCTGCGCAATTGTACAGCCTTAGGCAAGGATATCCTTTTGAGCTAGGAGGAGCAATTCTAGATGACATAGGTAGGATTGTGGCAGACAAGAGGGCCTAAAAATCAGAAAGAACCCATAGCATTTCAGTCTAAAGCATTATAAGGCTCTGCTACACATTATACCCAAATGAAAAACAAAATTCTAGCTGCAATTTGGGCATTGCAAGAAACTGAAAGAATCATAGGCCAAGATAGTGTGACTGTGCACATCCCCATCCTCATTCATGGGTAGGCAAGTGACCTGTACTCCAGTTTATCCCCTTATGCTACAGCCTCTGTTACTATCAGATTCTTGAGTTCTTGTATTTCAGGTATCTTTGACAAGTATCCGGGCCTTATCTAAGGAGGATGTCCTAGTTAGGACAACTGAGACCAGTTCATCAGGGTATGGGTGTAACCCAAAACTGTGTATTCTATAGCCTTCCATGCCATTTCCCAGAAACTGTTATCAATGAACCATTTACACCCTCTGCCCATAGAGCCTGACTCCTCAGGCTATAAACTAGGTGTTAGGAGGCCTGTGAGATAGGAGGATGCTCCTGTCCTCACACCCTTTGTGGAACTCCCCGCCCTGAGGGAAGTGCTGAGCATTTCTGCCTGAACTGCAGGATATATAATCTTGGAGTCTTGGAACATTTGCAACCACTCTGTGGGATCCAGAGAAGGACTGCGGCTCATCGCTCTCAAACAGACTTGGACCACCACCCTATACTGGACTCCAATCACCACTTTGACCAGACTGCAACAGCTCTCCCCCCAGCATCTCACTGCAATCACCACTTTTGACCAGACTGCAACAGCTCTCCCCCCAGCATCTCACTGCAATCACCACTTTTGACTAGACTGCAACAGCTCTCTCACCAGCAGGTTCTTCCCCTCTCCCTTTACTTTGGACTCAAGCGGGGCCCAAGGAACACCACGTTGTTCATGCCCCAGGGTACTGGGTTATACATTTGGGTTTTGTGGGTTAAGACCAATTGTTTGTTTGTATGATTGTACTTACTGTATTATTTTAGTAAATTGTTATTCTGACTTATAATCTCTCCTTCGAGTTGAGTTCATTTCCCCTGCTGGTTAACTCTTAAACCAGCACAGAGGATAATGCTGGAATTCTGTTATTGGTGCCACAAACCTACCACCAAATTCAAGTTCAGTCTGAAAAAGCTCAAACCTGTGTGGGCAATCGACCCATCTCAAGCTACCAGGCCTGGAGTAATTTTAGCTGAGGGAGCTGGGGCAACAGCGTATGTATTACTGGAAGGTGGTGACACTCCCATTTTCCTTCCTTACCACGGGCTGGTTCATCATGCTTTGTAAACTTATACAACATGCACATACTCTGGATACATTTCTGCAGGATTCCTGTGTAAATACTTGTGTGGAGTAACTTTTTCCATTTCCTCTCCATGTGGCAAATAGAGAGCACCTGAAGTATCTCTTTCCCTGAGGTTTGAATTGGACATCAAAGGCAACTGTTGCCCTGAATGTGGAAGTACCTGCACTACACCTGGGAATCTCACCAGTCCAGTTGCTGCAGAGACACCTCCTCAGCACTACATACACTGCTCCGAATTTGACAGGATGTGCTGCTTCAACGTGATGCTGAACCAGCTGCACTGAGAGGAACATTTGACATCGACAAGACTTCATACATAGACTAAGGTGGTGCCTGACCAGCTGAGTGGTTTCGTTCCCTAACAGGAGGACTGGGACTTTTACGTTAGAGCATTATATGTTTACTCCTTTCCCCCCCCATATGCTCCATTAAATGCCTCTGCAAATTACCCTGTCCTATACTTCCAGCCCAGGCGTAGGTGGTCTCTTGAATGTGGGGATGGAATGTTGGGAGGAAAGGGTTAAAAGCAGAATGCCAAGTCTGGGAAACACCATATATTATGCCTACTGCTGTTTATCCTCTGTCTGTTTTGAAAAGTAGATTTCTGTGGGGAGATAATGTAGGTTGAGTGTCATGCTTGAGCTCCCTGTTGAGAGAGAGATCAAAGCTCAGAGACCATGAAAAGCACAGGGAGATCACAGCATGGAGGTAAACAATGTGTGGCCCTTGATAAATGGGTGCAAACAGCAGCCCCGCTGGCAGTGGGGATGAGCTGAGCCTGATGGTGCTGTGTCCTCAGTTCTCTGTCTCCACCCACGTGTTGCTTTAGGACTCTCTGATTAGCAAGCTAATTAAATAAATTTAGTCTTTGCATTTCAGCCATGGTCTTGTGGTTATTCTGGTCTCCTGCCTGTGTCACTTCACACAATAGGTCTGTAATGTGTACAGTTTTACGTTGTCCTGCTTGTTTTCTGGATCAAGCTCATCTTATATATGTCTGCAGCAAATCAGGACAAGCCAGGGAGTGCACAGGTTTTGCCTGGGATAGTTACATTTCTTCAAAGTAGCTGATATGGGCTATGTTTGGGAACAGTGCGAAAACAGTGTTGATAATACAGGGATGTTTTAGTTGTTGCTGAGCTGACATCTTACACAGCGACATGGCTTTTCTGATCCTGAGACTGACCCGCCCGTGAGAAGGCTGGGAGTGGGCAAGATGGGAGGGAACACAGCAGGTACAGATGACCCCAGCTCACCAAAGGGACATTCCAGACCATATGGCATCACACTTTGCAATAAAGCTGGGGGGGTGAAGTAGGTGGGGGTTGTTGTTACTTGGGACAGGTGGTGAGGAATTGTTTTCTTTTGCATCACTTGTTTTCTTTTGCTGAATATTTTTCTTTCTCTTTGTTGCTCATTTTTCTTTTTATTTCCCCTCTCCTTTCAACTGGTATCTAATTATTAAACTGTCTTTTTTGTAAAAGACATTACTTTTTTCACTTCTACCCTTCCAGTTCTCCCCCCATGCCACATGGCAGTACTTGGGCACATGTACAATAATCATGAGAGCAGTGTCCATTACCTGACAACTTTGTCACAAACAAGACCACAGAAATGACCTTGGGGCAAATCACCTGCCCACAAGGGATGACAAAACTCCTTGATTTAAAGCACCTTCTTCCACTGGCATTTTTCTGCTCTACAAATCCTTGAGCCTCTCATCCTAACACTTAGGGAAATGACCCTTCACATAGGAAAGCACTTGGCATGTGCCAGGAAATGAAAAGGCAGCAGTGCAGGAAACCAGGACACAGCCCCTACCATTAGCTGGGATGGTTCACAACTGACATGAGCTGGCCAGAAAATTATGACTTGCACAAAGGTGCCTGTGGGCCTGGGGCAGTGCAGGACTGCTATAAAAGGCAGCCCAAGTCTCTGCTCTCGCATCCACTTCTCTCACCTCCTTCTCCTCAGGAATCAGGTGAGTGGGAAGCCTCTTCTCCTTCTCCTCCTGCTTCAAGACCACGTCTTTCCTCACTGCAGGTCTCAGCTGATATGGGCTGTGTTAGCCCTGGGCTGGGAGCTGCTTCTGCTGGGAGAGGGAAGGGGAGAGAAGGTGTTGTGCAGAGAGAGGCTGGGACTTGGCTGAGGAGGCTGCTGGGCTTTGGGCTGGGCAGTGTCATGTGGTGCAGGAGGTGCCTTGTCTGCAGGGGGGTTGGGTGCAGGGCTGCTTCTCATGTGTGTCTGCTTTGTGCTTCTCCCTGCCCTGTGTGCCAGGTGCCCCTGTGAGCCAGAGACATGTCGTGCTGCCAGCCCTGCAACCCTTGCTGCCAGCCCTGCGGCCCAACCCCGCTGGCCAACAGCTGCAATGAGTGCTGTGTCAGGCAGTGCCAGAGCTCCACTGTTGCCATCCAGCCCTCTGCTGTGGTGGTGACCCTGCCCGGGCCCATCCTCAGCTCCTTCCCACAGAACACCGTGGTGGGATCCTCCACCTCCGCTGCCGTTGGCAGCATCCTCAGCTGTGACGGAGTGCCCATCACCTCCGGGGGCTTTGACCTCTCCTGCATCACCAACCGCTACAGGTGTCGGCCCTGCTAAAGCTGCTGGCAACGTCCTGGGGCAAGAACCTCCAAGACCTCACAACATGGGGCTGGACTGAAAACAGAACTCCGGCACATTGTGTTTCGAGCTTCATGATGATGTTTCCATCTCCCGCTCTTCCATCTCTTTCCTTTGCTTTCTGTGCCTCCCCAGGCCAGCCCAGAGGGATCTGTTGTCCTCCCTCCCTCTGCAGGGCAGGCAGATGGACACCCTGAAGGAGCTCCACTGCATCTTAGTGGCTGCTCCTTTTGCTCTCTGTGAGCCACCTCCTTTGCTTCTTTAGACTCATTAAAGCTGTTGTGCATCCAAGCTTGGGCCTCTGAGTCTTCCTTCATCCTGTAGAAAGCCTTCCATATTGCTTAGGAAAGAGGGTGGAAGAAGCATAAGATGGGACTCCCTGTAGTGCCCTTTCCTTGGGAGATGACAAAAACATCCCTGGCTACTCAACAGCCAAAGATCACCAGCAAGACCGTGGCACCAAAGGCTGACAGCAGTGGTCAAGGGAAACAGCAATGGCTGGGCACAGCCCACAACAGCATATCTTCTTGTCCCCTTCATTCTCTTTTCTGGGGTCCATGGCCAGCACAGAGGAGCACAGGCAGATGAGAAACGTACCTCAGACAGTCCCTCAGCACAGGCAGGACCCAGCTCCTGCCTAAGATGCAGGGTAGTTCACAAGTCCGGATTGGTATCAGCTGTACTCAACATATGCAGTGGGAAATGACTTTTGGCTGAGTTTATGCAAATGACTTATGGCTTTACTATTAATTCATAACATTTCTCTCATGTTTGGATGAATCTGACCCACAGAAAAGGGAAAAGAAGAGAAAGTGAGAGAGAGAAAGGAACAAAGCATTCTATGAGCAATCTCTCAGCTTTCGGGGTAACCTCTTTCTAATCCCCCACATCTTAATATACAATCTGATTACCAAAATAAAAGGCAAAAAGGTTAACATTAGATGAGCGATCACAGCATGTAACATCTTATTAAGTATTCCAGTTGCTGTTGGTGACCACCCAAAATGGTGTTCTCCATCTTTTTTCACCCACTGGATTTCTTCTCCATCAGGAAGAATGGTACTCAAAGTTTTCTGTCCATTTTCCTGACCTTGTTTCAAGGGCAGTTTTCTCATCCAGGCAAGATTCATTCCCACAGGAATAGGCTGCAGGTCTTAACAATTAAGTCATAACAGTTGGTAAGATACAGCAGGAGCTGAATAACTAAAATCACATCCCATAATGTCAACAAAGTTACAAACACAAACCTTGGGGTAACAAGAATAATAACTTGTAACAATAACATTGTCTACAAATACCACATTACAAGGCTTTCCCATACGGGCAGAGCCATCCCTTCAGGCCCATGCTCTGTGTTCCAGGGGATTAAGTGCAGCACCTTTGGGATTTACTCCTGACACAACGACCGGGTGTATGGGATATACCAAAACATTGTGCATTGTTAGAACAAAAGCTGTGGTTTACTGTTGGTGGGGTCATAAGTGACAATACCTAATTGCCACCAAGAGTGGAATTCCCTTTCCAATTTAGTTGCATTATCATAGGTTATCTTTGGAATGTCAGTAGGCAAATTGTCCTCATCTCATTCCTTTGTAATTGCTGCCCCAGCAAATGGCCCCCCCCAGCTGAGCAGTGTTTGTGGGGCAGAATGCACATAGTTACCATACTGATTAGCATAAACAAAAGGAGGGAGTGTCTCCATTCTGTGGGGCGACCTTGTTGATGTGTGAAGCAAATTTGTTTCCTTCTGGCAATGATTATCCTCCAAGAAGAATAAGCAGACCTTTGGTGGTTAACTTGATCTTCAGTGGGATGTGCTGGTGTCATTCCCAGGAACATTCCTGGAAAGCGAAAACATTACAAATCTCAGCAGAGTTGGTCCAGACAGGTCTCCCCTTAGTCTCCCAAGCTGTCTAACAGCTTGGAGAAGTACCACAAGTTCCTTTTCCCACTCAGAATATCTCTATTCTGTCTCTTTAAATGCAGTTGAGTTGAATAATAAGGAGCTCTTTGGTCCATCAGGGCCTATTTGACCCTGACATTCCTCGGGAGTAATCTCAGCTTCTGCTGCTTCCTCTACCTTTTCAGGGGGGCCTCCTGAAATTAGAAAATTACATATTTACATGTCCAGAGGGAGTGACACTGTAAAATTTTGACAAGTACAGCCTGTGCAGTCATGGGGGAATGTTTATACCCCTTTGGGGTCTGATAAAGCTGTTTTGCCCTCCCTCCCAGGCAAGTGCAAATTGAGCTTTGTCATGTTCCTGGCACTGAAACATAAAAAACCATTTCTTTTACATCCAGGCTTGCCATCCAGGAGTGGGATGCCCTCTGAATTTGAGTTACAAGTTCTGCAGAATTTAGCACAGCAGCAGTTAAAGGTGTGGTGTTGGCATTTAAACAGCTGGAATAAACTGTAAACCACGACTGTCTGTTTGGCCACAAAAGAGAATTAGAAAGGGAGTGTGAGCAAGTGATAGTCCGTCTTTTCTCCAGATCTGTTCCCAGCCTGTCAATGCCAGCACTCCACAGCTGCTGGTAATGTGGCTGCCAGGTTTGCAATAGTGGATAGCACAGCTGTTAGTGGGGCCAAATGAGCCAGAAGGACAGAAATTCCACCTCATGTCACTGTAAAAATCCAGCAATCCCTGAATCAGAGAGGGCAAGCACTCTGCAGCCTCTGGATTTCTTTTAGGGTCGGGGTTAACACTGGAACAGAAGGACCACACACTCCCATCCAGGGGTGGGACGCCAGGTTTGATCGTTCTGAACATCAAAACCCAAAATAGTTTCATTGTGATCTTCAATTAAATAGCCAGTGGCTGACATCCACTTCTCACCGAGGAGCCATAATTAACCTCAGCAGTTCATGTGTAGCCCTTGTTCCATTTGCTACAGGGATTTTAAATCTTTGCTGTCCAGGTCGCAGCTTCTCCTCATCCCACTGTGTTAGTATTGAATGTTGTGCTCCTGTGTCTATTAGAAATGTTATTAACAGTTGATGAGAACCAAGTGGAATCCAAATGTCCGGGTGATGACTGTGAGTGAATTGAGAGGATTCTACTTGCTGGATTTCAATCTTGCCTGGCTTGTGAGCATAATGCTCTTGCAAATCAGCCCCTGAAGATCAAATGGGCCATTTTTCATGTATGGCTTCCCACTCCACCTCGGGGTTTTGATGTGGATCTGGCATCAGACATGGGTGAATTTGAAAGAGATAAAGAATAATTTCCCCCTAGTTCATTATCACAGGGATCACCCCTTATAATTCCATCCCAGCCTTCAGGTGATACAGTTAATTTTCTAATCTGTACAATTCTGAGTGCATTGGTATGTTGCTTAAGCATCATCTCTAACTTTTCTTCCAAATTTTGCTTATTTTTCTTTTTCTTCCTGTAATTTTTTCTGAAGTTGCTCAATTTTAAATAGCAGTAATAACTCAGCTGCTTTTCTCCCTTCTATTGCCTCTCTTTTCTCTCCTATGCTTTTTCCTATCCAAATTCTCCAATCATTGTCTTTCCCTGCACTCTGCCAAAGCAAGAACAGTCCTAAGATGATCATTCTCAGTCATAATGGATTCCCAGTTTTAATTCAGTCTCCCTCTCAGAAGCCAGTGATGTTTTTAGTACTTCATTTTCTTATTTCAAAACTGCATATTCTACATCAGATATTCATTTGGAAGCAGGATATTCTGTAACTTCTTTCTGCACATAAACAGACTCCTAAAACTGCACAAATGATTCCCTCTGCTGGGTCAGCCTTTTGTCAACAGTCCATGCCTGACTCTCGACCTTGTTCCTGTGCTTGCTCTGTACTGTGTTGTGCTCCAGGAGCCAGAAAAAGGATGTTTGTCCCAGAAAAGAGCTGCCCTACCTCTGTATGGCCCCCTCTCCAGCCATATCCTGTTTTTTCCCACAGTGCCTTCTTACCAACAGTCCTTGGTTGGCTCCACTGCTATCCTGCTATTGCTGTATGAGACACACGCACACCAGCCGTTTGTTTTCCGGCCTCCTACACTCCCCAACAGTGCCAGGCATTGAGGGGACACAGGCAAGGCTACAGCACTCAAGTCTCACTGAGGAGAATCTCAAACCCAGACGAAACATTTCATGCTACCACCAGGCAGCCTCCAGGGACTGAGCTGTTTCCCAGGGTCCTTGCTCCTGTCTCATTTAAAAGCTCTGAGGTTACAGGTTCTGGTGGTTCTATGGGGATGGGGGAGTCCTCTGCCCCATTAGGTCCTTGACCTGAGCCAGGAGCTACGGGAAGAGGAATCAGAGCATGGGGAGCTGGGATAAGGAAGGTGGTGAATATCAGGGCTGGAGTCAATGGCTCCATAAAACAGCATCATTTCTGGAAGGGCCAAGAATCCCCACCAGCAACAGCGACACAGAAATCTAGCCATGGCATAAACCCATCTCTCCACAAGCCTCAGATGAGGCTCTGCCTGGAAACAGTGGTTCTCAAACATTTGGCCTTATATGAGGCTTCAGGGCCTCATGGCCTCAGGGAGCAAAGGGGAACTGCATCAGCTGGCATCACCACACAGGGGGAACCACCCACTGTCTCTCCTCTCAGAAGATTTTTCTCAAAAGCAAGCTTCCTGGCAAAATGGTTTGGCCTTTGCCAGGTGACGCCTTTCATCTGCAGAAGCTGCAGCTGCCTGCTCTGACTCCTCCTGTGTGATTCCTGCCAAGTTCAGTTGTTTACATTTCCAGCAGCCCCCAGCCTTCCTTTCCCCAGAGGCTTACATTCCTGGGAACACCACTACCCACACCTGCACCCATCCCTAAGCCAGCTCCCTCACTCCTGCTCCTTCCATGCTCTGGTAGTAGTTTTATCCCATCTGGCTACTACTGAGAATTTCCTGAGTGGATGCAAGGTAGTATCCAAAGTGACTGACTCCAGAGGTAGATAGGAAAGTTTTATCCCTGTCTCCTGTGTCCTCTGGGCTTCCCATCCCCCCTGAACAATGTGATCCTGAAAGCTGCTGTGCTGACAACTGAAACTTTGCAACTCCTGCTCACTTCACTAGCAGAGACCCCTAGCAGAGTAGTAAAGGAGTGCTCCGAGCTGAATGTCCTTGGCATTTACTGAAAGGTATTCAAATAGGGTTTTCATTGGACTTGCCAAGGAGGTGGAGTGTGGAGGTCAGCATGGCACAGGCTGCCAGAGGATGTTTGTGTGCCTATGTGAAAGGTCAGAGAAGGGCTGTTTGTACAGCATAGGGTTGCGTTGGATTGTCATCCTCCTGCTGCAATGAGGGACTGTGTCTCTCCCTGGATGGGGGTTTCTGCAGCATGTGCTGTTTACAGAGATCTTTCTTTTGAGGAATGTCCTCCATCTGGGGGGAGCAAGGGAGAGAAAATGCAGTTGTAGGGAGAGACTGATGGACACCCATGGGGTTCAGGTGTTCTGTCTACCCCTTTTCTCCACCCAGGAGCAAAGCAGACACAGATGGATAAGTCCCTCCCCTTTCCATGACAGGGCTGGGTGCAGACAAATCTGGCAGAGCAGTGGATGGCAGAAGATCATCAGGGACAGGACAGAAAAAAACAGAAGATGTCAAAGAGTAGGAGGTATCTGGAGAAAAGAGTTTGAATATGTCTAGGGAAGAGGCAGGAAGGTGAAAGAGTAGCTTTCCTCTGACATATAGAAGGGATAAAATGTGGCAGCTGGTAACCCAATGGCATGACGGTTTTGATTCTGTCCCTGTGCTTGGTTGTATCCACAGGTGTGTGTGAGAGCATCATGAGAGAAAAGTAGGAAATTTGTAAGACTAAATGACAATTAGATTGGAATATGTGGGTACAGGTGGGAAGTGGGAATGTGAGTGGTCTAAGTGCACATTTCCCCTTTTGATACATCTGATCCTGATTGTGCAGGTGCATCATCTTCTGTGATTCTGCCACAGCTTTCTGGACTGAATAGCTCCTCCTCCCTAACATCTGACCCCAGGTCAGTAGGAAAAGCTACTGATGGGTTGTTCCTTCTGCACAGGTCTCAGGCAGAAAGGGAGAGACTCCTCATCAAGGGATTGTCTCACAAAAGCTAGAATCAGAGAAACACAGGATATCCTGAGTTGGAAGGGACTCATAAGGTTCATTGAGTCCAACTCCTGCACAGAAGAAAACCAACGATCCCACTCTGTCCCTGAGAGTGTTGTCCAAACACTCCTTGAGCTCTGGCAGCCTTGGGGCCGTGACCACTGCCCTGGAGAACCTGTTCAGTGCCCAAAGACCCTCTAGGGAAAGAACCTTATCCTAATATGCAACCTAAACACCCACTGATACAGTTTCATGCCCTTCCCTCAGATCCTGTCATTGGTCAACACTGAGAAGAGATTGGAGTTGCCCCTCTGCTGCCCCTCGTGAGGAAGTTGCAGACCCCGATGATGTCTGACCTCAGTCTCCTCTTCTCCAGGCTGAAAAAACCAAGTGCCCTCAACTGCTTCTTGTATGGCTGTCCTAGTTAGGACAACTGAGACCAGTCCATCAGGGTATGGGTGTAACCCAAAACTGTGTATTCTATAGCCTTCCATGCCATTTCCCAGAAACTGTTATCAATGAACCATTTACACCATCTGCCCATAGAGCCTGACTCCTCAGGCTATAAACTAGGTGTTAAGAGGCCTGTGAGATAGGAGGATGCTCCTGTCCTCACACCCTTTGTGGAACTCCCCGCCCTGAGGGAAGTGCTGAGCATTCCTGCCTGAATTGCAGGATATATAATCTTGGAGTCTTGGAACATTTTTAACCACTCTGTGGGATCCAGAGAAGGACTGTGGCTCATCGCTCTCAAACAGACTTGGATCACCCTATACTGGACTCCAATCACCACTTTGACCAGACTGCAACAGCTCTCCCCCCAGCATCTCACTGCAATCACCACTTTTGACTAGACTGCAACAGCTCTCCCACCAGCAGGTTCTTCCCCTCTCCCTTTACTTTGGACTCAAGCGGGGCCCAAGGAACACCATGTTGTTCATGCCCCAGGGTACTGGGTTATACATTTGGGTTTTGTGGGTTAAGACCAATTGTTTGTTTGTATTATTGTACTTACTGTATTATTTTAGTAAATTGTTATTCTGACTTATAATCTCTCCTTTGAGTTGAGTTCATTTCCCCTGCTGGTTAACTCTTAAACCAGCACAATGGCCCCTCCAGACCCTTCACCATCTCCCTGTCCCTACTTGGATGGTCTCTAATGGCTTTATATCCTTCCTATATTGCGGTGCCCAAAATTGCCACAATATTCTAGGTGAGGCTGCCCTAGTGCAGAGCGGAGTGGGACATTCCTCTCCCCTGACCATCTGGCAATGCTGTGCCTGATGCCCCCCAGGACACAGTTGGCCATTCTGGCTGCCAGGTCACACAGTTGACCCATATCCAACTTGCCACTGACCCAGACTCCCAGATCCCTTTCTGCAGTGGTGTTCTCCAGCACTTTATTCCCCAGTCTGTCCATACAGCCAAGGTGGCCCCATCGCAAATACAGAATCCATCAATTATCAATTATCAATTATCAATTATCAATTATAAGCTTCATACAGTTGCTGATTTCCCAGCCCTCAAATTTGTCTAGGTAGCAAGGTAAGGGGTGAGGGCTGGCTAGAGTGAACTGGTGCAGTCCTTACAGAGAGGTCACACTGAGTTTGCATGGCTCCTGATAAAAAGCAGCAAAGAACTAAGAGCTGCTGTATAACTTATCTGTGAAAAGTAAAATGCACTGCATTGAGTCCCACCCTCTCCTTCCTCCACCTTTTTCCTTGAGCAGAATGTAAGAGATGTCAGACAATGAAGGAGGACTCGGGTCCAGGCTGGGATGCAAAAACTTTAATGAGTCTAAAGAAGTAGCTCACAGAGGGCACCAACAGCAGTCACTAAGACACAGTGGAGCTCCTGCAGGGTGTCCATCTGCCTGCCCTGCAGAGGGAGGGATGGTGACAGGCCCCCCTGGGGTGGCCTGGGGAGACACAGAAAGCAAAGGAAAAAAAGAGAGCAGAGACTAGAAGAAGGGAACAATGCCGTGAAGCTTTAAATACAATGTCTTGTCCAACACCATGTTGTGAGGTCTTGGAGGTTCTTGCCCCAGGACATTGCCAACAGCTTTAGCAGGGAAGGCACCTGTTGCCACAATAGCGGTTGGTGATGCAGGAGAGGTCAAAGCCCCCGGAGTTGATGGGCACTCCGTCACAGCTGAGGATGCTGCCAACGGCAGCGGAGGTGGAGGATCCCACAGCAGTGTTCTGTGGGAAGGAGCTGAGGATGGGCCCAGGCAGGGTCACCACCACGGGGGAGGGCTGGATGACTACGGTGGAGTCCTGGCACTGCCTGACACAGCACTCATTGCAGCTGTTGGCCAGCGGGGTCGGGCCGCAGGGCTGGCAGCAAGGGTTGCAGGGCTGGCAGCACGACATGTCTCTGGCTCACAGGGGCACCTGGCACACAGGGCAGGGAGAAGCACAAAGCAGACACACATGAGAAGCAGCCCTGCACCCAACTCCCCTGCAGACAAGGCACCTCCTGCACCACATGACACTGCCCAGCCCAAAGCCCAGCAGCCTCCTCAGCCAAGTCCCAGCCTCTCTCTGCACAACACCTTCTCTCCCCTTCCCTCTCCCAGCAGACGCAGCTCCCAGCCCTGGAGTAGCACAGTCTGTGTTAGATGAAGCAGGTGGAGAAGAGGCTTCCCACTCACCTGATTCCCGAGGAGAAGGAGGTGAGAGAAGTGGATGCGAGAGCAGAGACTTGGGCTGCCTTTTATAGCAGTCCTGCACTGCCCCAGGCCCACAGGCACCTTTGTGCAAGTCATAATTTTCTGACCAGCTCATGTCAGTTGTGAACCATCCCAGCTAATGGTAGGGGCTGTGTCTTGGTTTCCTGCACTGCTGCCTTTTCATTTCCTGGCACATGGAACATTCTTTCCTGCTTGAGGGCTTCTGTAAGTGCTGGAGGGCAAGCCCAAGGATTTCCGGGACATTAACATGTCAACATGGGCAGAATGCTCAGTTCAAGGCCTGGTGGCATCTCATGCAGGCAGGTGATGTTCATTCCTGTGGTCTTGTTTGTGGTAAGGTTTTCAGGAAATGGTCATCACTCTTGTGCTTCTCACCTGCACAGCCAAGGACTGCCGTGTGGGGGGACATCCCAGCGTCTCCTCAGCAGAGTCCCCAGTTGCTGAACTTTTCCTGTCCTTGTATGAGCGTACAGACTTTTGAGCGGTTCTATCAGACCACTGAATTGAAGCCCCTGAATTGATCCCCTTATGCTGGAGTGTTGCTGTGCCTGGGATGGGACAGGGGCTCCTCATGTCCAGGCCAGTGCCAGATGCACTTCAACAGCTCATCAACCTAGTGCTGAGTGAGGCAGTTGCAGCACCTTGCCTCAAATGGATGCTGGAGTGAAGGGACTGGGATCTGGATTGTGCTCTGCTTGGAGATGTAGAACAGACTCTCTGTGTGGCACAAGGGAAGTCAAACATTATTTGAGTCAAACTCCTTTTGTGTTCAAGCACCAGGACTTCCACACCCCCCCCAGAAAGATTGAGCCTGCATGCCTAGCAACTGTGTCTGGAAAGGCAAGAAGATGTGAACTTTAGGCAAACTGCCAAAATCTTGCTGCTTTTCATGATCAGGTCTGGTAAAGTCCATCTTTGCATAGAAAGAAACTGTTGTGTATTGACCACAATCCCACATTGTGCATCCCGCTGTGCTGCTTAAGGGTGGAGGAAATAGGAGAACGAGGAATGAGCAAGAGGCATTGTGTCTGTGAAAAAGAATTGGGGATGGAGTGAAGGCATTTTAGTTCAGTTTTGTGGGGTTTTTTTGCATTTTCTTGCAATGTTTCTCTGGTTTATTGGTAAAATAAACCTCAAGTCAAGCCTGGGTTTACCTCTGTCGGTAAGCAGCAAGTAATCCCTCTGTCTTTACCTTGATCCACAACTTTTTTCCTCCTTATTTTTTTTTTAGAAAGGGAAATACCTTTCTCCCTCAGAGAGGACAGACCATCTTCATGACCATCCAGGAGCCCTGACACCACAGTGCTTGTTGGTATCCTGGCCATGACTGTGAAAGTCTCTGCCTCCCAGCTGGAGCAAGTAAGGAGCTGGCAGGTCCTGGGCTGTGGGGAGCAGACTCCAAAACTCCCAAGATCTGACACACTTGAGGCCAGTCAAGAGCTGATTTCAGCTACAATTGGGGAAACTGGTGCCATTCTGTGGCAGCCTCACACCCATCTGAGTTGCCAGTAGGTGTCCCTGGGTCATGGTGGCTCAACCGGATGGTCAAGAAAAGCCTGGATGTGGCCCTTCACCACATCTGAATGGACTTCCCTGTATCCAGACAAGGTTGTCAAAAGCCTTTCAGACCTTTCCAGCCATGTGACAGACATGGGATTGACAGCCTAGAGAGCTCAGCAGTTGCAGGGAGAAGCCCAAAACCCTCCAGCTGCCAAATCCTGGGAAATTTTCTGAAGGCCAGGGGAGCAGGGACCTCTGTCTGCACTGCTGGCTTTTTGATCAGACACGCAATAGCCAGAGCTACCCTCTTCCTTGCTTCCGGACTCCTGGTGTGCCTGGGACCCATGGAGTACAGCACCCTGGGGCCATGGCTAGGAGAAATTTTTCACTGTCTGGCCTGAGCTGTGAAAAACTTGTAGGGCAAAGGAGGGCTGCTTGGGCCCCTCTGCTCAAAGGCACAGAGCCTGCCTATGCCAGGGCTACCTCTCTTTCCTGTCCTTGCCTCCCCCTGCCTTGCTGGGCAGGCTGGAAATCTGGGAAAGAGCAGAACATGACAGATATAGAGGCAGGGGAAAAGCCATGGCAGGGGCAGAGGGGGGGCAGGGTCTGCACGTGTTAAGTGCAGGTGGATATATCCAAATTATATACAAGTCAAACAACAGCTTATTTATCCTAATGTAATTAATCTTTCAAACCTTCTGCCATACCTTGTTCTGTGACATCACCCTCCCCTTTGACTGCTTTCAGGGCACCACATTCCCTGGGGCTGAGGTGCCCTTACTTCCAGACATGGGGTATCACCATGGACAGCTCTGCTCCTGCCAGTCACTGCAGTGCCCTCAGGGCTGTGGCTCCTGCTCACTTAGTGCTTTAAGCCACTGTTTCCTTGAGTGCACTGGCCTTTCATGGGCCACACAGTGTTGTTTTGGGGTGTTGTGCCCCCAGGCTGCAGCACCTGACTTGTTCCTGCTGCCAGTTTTCATGAGCTGTGGCAGCACCAGATGCCCCATGGCAGCAACTCTGAGCAATGAGCAGCACCTTTCTACACTGCCCAAGGGTGGAAGACACCCTCCTGCCCATGGGCAACTGGACAGCCCTCGGCTGTGCCACAGCTCCCAAGGCATTGCTGACATGAAATGGGCAGGGGCTGTTCTGGGAGGACTCTTTGAATCCAATAAAGTGGCCAAGAATCCCTGGGAAGCGTAGGAACACAAAGATCTAATATAGCTTGCTAATATAACTCTTCAGTTAAAAACACAGAATCAGAACTGGGTTTTGTTTGTTTGATTGATTACTTCTGAGCAAACTCATGTAGAAAGAGAAAGTGAATCCTCCAAGTTTATTTTCCTTCCAAGGCTTTCCTGTTCATACCAGGACTTCATCTCCAAAAGTTAGGAGTTCAAGCTCAACACTGGCATGAGAAATGGAACAGGACCCTTCTGATGCCTTTAAAGTATTTCCCACCATTCCTAGTTTTGAGACCAAGATCTTTTTGTACAGACTTTTCCTCCAAACACAGAAACTTTTGTATTGGTTTGAAGTCCCATAGACAGAGTAAATGCTTGGACTGGAAATTCCTTCAAAAGATCCATTTGGCACTCTAGTGATGCCAATGTCATGCCTCACTATAAGTCACAAACACATATGATAAATTGTCTTAAGGTTTTGAAGACATGAGCCTTGTCGGGGTGGAATGAGTCCTCTCAGAGGAAATCCATACATCCAGCCGATCTCTGGGGAGCACTGCATGGCTCTGGGAGACCACACAGCTGTTCAGAGTTCCTATTCAGAGACTCCAGAGGTAGACAAAAGAGATTTATCCCCCTTTTCACCTGGGTCTCCCATTCTTCCTGGACAATCTCAGCTGAACAATGTGGTCCTGAGGGCTGTACAGATGGAGGGCTGATATGGAGAGGGGCTGGGACTGGGCTGATGTGGCTCCTTGCTACAGGAAGACAGGGGTGTCCTTGGGCCTTGCTGTTATCCAAGGGAACAGCTCTGTGCTCAGGGAAAGGATCCCTCATTCTCCTTGCATAGTCTCTACCTCCCCACCCAGCAGGTGCCTCTGCTTCCTTTTAGTGGGGTTACAGACAGTTCCTCAGGTGTCCCTGTGCTCTGCTTCCTGCCTGCCCTCTCTCCCAGGTGAGATCCTCCACCTCCACTGCATCCTCAGCTGTGACAGAGTGCCCCTCAACTCCAGGGGCTGTGACCTCTCCTGCATCACCAGCTACTACTGTGGCAGCAGAAGGTGCCCCCCTTGCTACAGACACTGCAGACAGACTGGACAAGGAGCCCTGTGAATCCAGAAGATGATGCCAGACAGAACGACAGAGATCGTGGCCACTGGTTTGAGAGAGGCTGAGCTGGTCCCACTGCTACTAATGGTGTCAGTCCTTTGGGAGGGGCCAGACTGGATTCTCTGAGAATATGGCCTGTCCCTCATTCTCTCCTTCTGCTTTTTCCTTTCCCCTCTATTCCTTTGCTGTTTTCTGATCCCTGGGCAATGAAGCCCAACAAAACCACCTTGGGGCAACTTGCCTCCCTCTCTCCCTCTGTGGAGCACTGCCTCTTGGCTGCCCATGATGATCCTTTCATTGTGGCATTTTCTCAGAGACATCTTGTTTTGAGGGACCCTTTCTCATTTCTAGAGAACAAAGAGGATAGGACCCACTGCCTGTTGGCCTCCTTCAGGCCCTGGCCCTTGGAGGTGAGGACAACAGCTCCGGCTACTCCAGAGCCAGTGACTATCAGTCCTTCCCTTGCTATGTCTCTACCCAGAAGTATGGCCCTTTGCCTTGGAAAATGCCCTTACAGATGGTGATCTCAAATCGTGCTGTACTCTTGGGAGGACCCTGGTGCTGCAGAGGGTCAGCAGACCCACAAGCACTTAAGGCAGATCCTTTTGCTGTGGGTGGAGCTGTGCTGAGGAAGAAGACTCAGACAGAAGATTGTCATGAGGGAGAAATCACCTTGGCTTGAGCCCAGAGCCTCCTCCACACCTTCCCACCCATCTCCAGGAGAAGGGGGCATTGCCTAGATCCAAGAGCAAGGATACCTCAGACAAGTCCCCTGCTTTTTCATCACATCCACGCAGTGCCCAGGCAGCCCCAAATGTTCACTGCACACATTTGCAGGGCTGAGGTGCCTTGCAGAGAGCACATCCCCAACCCCATCACACAGAGCACCTCCAGGACAGGAAGGTTATTCCCATGGGCCGGCAGGATGACACAGGCAAGCAACGGCCAGTTGCTGCCATGGAGCCATAGAGAGAGCACCCATCAGAACAGCCCTTGGCTGTCTCTTTGCAGCTCATGGCAACTCCAGTCCCATCCTGGGAGTCGAGGGAGTACGAACACTTCAGTGGCAGAAGCTCTCTCAACAACTTCGCCTTTTCCCTCAGGCAACAACCCCAGCCCCTCACAGGAACAGAAGCTTCATCCACACGTCTCTGGGTGCATAGGGGAAATTAGGAATGTCAGGGGAGAACTGAGACCCCTTCCCCCACAGCTCAACCTTACGCAGAAGGGTCTCCTGCCTGGATGCCAAGACAGGAGAAGTGTACTCTGCCACTACAGCTTTGCCACAAACAAACACACAAATTGACACAGATTCACATCACCTGCCCGCAAGGGATACCAACAGCCCATGATCTGACCATTCTGCCAGCACTGACATGTTTATGTCCCGGAAATCCTTAGGCTTGTCCTCCTGGCACTTTCAAAAGCCTTCATGTGGGAAAGCACGTGGCATGTGCCAGGAAATGAAAAGGCAGCAGTGCAGGAAACCAGGACACAGCCCCTACCATTAGATGGAATGGTTCACAACTGACATGAGCTGGTCAGAAAATTATGACTTGCACAAAGGTGCCTGTGGGCCTGGGGCAGTGCAGGACTGCTATAAAAGGCAGCCCAAGTCTCTGCTCTCGCATCCACTTCTCTCACCTCCTTCTCCTCGGGAATCAGGTGAGTGGGAAGCCTCTTCTCCTTCTCCTCCTGCTTCAAGACCACGTCTTTCCTCACTGCAGGTCTCAGCTGATATGGGCTGTGTTAGCCCCGGGCTGGGAGCTGCTTCTGCTGGGAGCGGGAAGGGGAGAGAAGGTGTTGTGCAGAGAGAGGCTGGGACTTGGCTGAGGAGGCTGCTGGGCTTTGGGCTGGGCAGTGTCATGTGGTGCAGGAGGTGCCTTGTCTGCAGGGGGGGTGGGTGCAGGGCTGCTTCTCATGTGTGTCTGCTTTGTGCTTCTCCCTGCCCTGTGTGCCAGGTGCCCCTGTGAGCCAGAGACATGTCGTGCTGCCAGCCCTGCAACCCTTGCTGCCAGCCCTGCGGCCCGACCCCGCTGGCCAACAGCTGCAATGAGTGCTGTGTCAGGCAGTGCCAGGACTCCGTCGTTGCCATCCAGCCCTCCCCCGTGGTGGTGACCCTGCCCGGGCCCATCCTCAGCTCCTTCCCACAGAACACCGTGGTGGGATCCTCCACCTCCGCTGCCGTTGGCAGCATCCTCAGCTGTGACGGAGTGCCCATCAACTCCGGGGGCTTTGACCTCTCCTGCATCACCAACCGCTACAGGTGTCGGCCCTGCTAAAGCTGCTGGCAACGTCCTGGGGCAAGAACCTCCAAGACCTCAGAATATGTGGCTGGGCAGGAGATAGAGCTTCAGAACATTGTGTTTAGAGCTTCAGGGTGATGTTTCCTCTTCCTACTCTTCCATCTCTTGCCTTTGCTCTCCATGTCTCCCTGGCCAGCCCAGAGCAATCTGTCCCTCTGTAGGGTCAGTAAATGGACACCCTGCAGGAGCTCCACTGCATCTTAGTGGCTGTCCCTGGTACTCTTTGTGAGCCACTTCCTTTTCCTCTTTATAGTCATTAAACTTTTTGTGCATTCAAGCCTGGGCCTCTGAGTCATCCTTCTTTCTGTGGTAACTCTTCCAGTCTGATCAGGGAAAAAGATGGAGAAGCTATGGGTGGGATTCCCAGCAGTGGATTTTTTTTCCCTTTTTCCTTGGAGCTGAGGAAAACATAACTGTATACTCCCCAGCCAATGATTTTCATTGAGACCATGGCTCAAAAGTGTGGTAGGAGTGGTGAAGGGGAAAAACAATATCTGGGGACATCCCACAGCCTCATCTCCTCCTTCTCCTCCCCTCCATTACCCACTTTGGGGTCCATGCCCAGCACACAGAAGCACAGGCAGATGAGATATGTGCCTCCTACAGTTCCTCAGCACAGGCAGGCAAAGCCTCTGTGCAGACATGCAGGGCTGAGGTAATTCACAGCTTGGGATTGGTGTCAGCCACACTCAGGCTATGCAGTTGTAAATGACTTTTGGTTGAGTTTGTGCAAAAAACTTTTGGCTTCGCTGTTAATTGAAAACATTCCTCCCATATATGGATGTCTGTCCATGTCTTCATGACTGAAACATTTGACCTAACCAGTGGCCAAGAGCATTAGTCAAAGGAAGACGGTTCCTGTCATGGACAGCCCACAGATCATAGAGTCATAGAGTCATAGAGTGGTTTGGCTTAGATCATCTTGTCTCAGTCCCCCACCATGGTCAGAGACACGTTCCACTAGACTGGGTTTCTCCAGGCCCTATCCAATATGGCCTTGAACACTTCTAGGAATGAAAGTGTTACATCCAACTCCAGGCAACCTGTTCCAGTGCCTCGCCACCCTCACAGAAAAGAACTTCTTCATGATATCTAATCCAGACTTCCTGTCTGTCAGTTTAAACCCATTTCCATTTGTCCAACCACTACACATCCTTCTGCACAGCCCTACCCTTCAGTGCACCTGTCCTGGTTACCAAGAGGGGGGAGGAGTTTGGCGCTGTGTGGGTGTGACCAGGTTGTCATTCTATACCACCCATGTCATCTCTGGGGTCATGGTCTTGGGAGAAAACAACCCAGGTGTTGGACTGGAAGTGCACCATCTTGCCTCGCTCTATCTCCAGCAGAGGGACTGTTGGCAACAGCCCCAGCACACCGTCCCTTGTTCCTACATGTTGTTTTGGAGGATGTGGTTCCAAGGAAAGATGACAGCATGGCTGTGGGCATTGGTGCTGAAAGGGACAGCAGCAAAACCTTGATCAACCATGGTGCTGAACTGACAGCGCCAGCGGGGAGGGTTCTGGCAGGGAAGGAACCAGCAGCAAGGGCAACCCCAACCCAGCCAAGCTGTCCAAGGAAAGGAGCCCAGCCAAACCCAGCTGAACTGAGCTGAAAGGAGGGCAGTTGAGCAGTGGGAGAAAACAAGCAGCAGTGACCCATGGGATGGACCTGCAGGGAGGTGAAGCCATAGAAGAGGTGGCACAGGCACCTGCCTGTACCTGAGCCCAGCAAAGCGGCTGTGCTACCCCTGCTCATACGACCCTGTTTCTGGGGTTTGTTTGTTGTTGCTTTTCATTGCTTTCTGGCTGGCAGTGGGAAACTTCAGCCGAGGGAGCTCCTGTGCCATATTCCCTTTGTTTCCTGATGGCCGTGGGGGGTGGCATGCAGGAACAGTCACCACATTGCCTTTGTCTGGGGATACGTGGGCACATCCTACAGAGAGTGTCCAGGTGAGAATTGATGTACTGATAGATGGGAAAGAGTACTTTGAAGTCTTTAACAACATTCTATTATCTTCTTTGAGAGAGTTCCATTTCTTTCAACAGATGGAAGACAATCCACACCAAGTAAAATACGTGAAACTTCCCATACTAAAAATACTCTTAGTATTTCCCACCTTCAAAGTTGTTTTTTGAGTGAAAACAATTCTAAAACCAACTTATTTTCTTTCTCCTCACCAATCTTTTGTTTTCAGCCTCTTCCTCTCCATAGTCTTCCATATTGTTTTCATTCCTGGTGGTGAACTGTGGAGGATCGTGACCAGAGCAAGCACACAAATGGTTACCAAAGCAGAGGACATTGCCAGAACTGAAGAGAATGTGGCAGAAGGAGGGAGGAAGTGTCTACAATGTGTGTGGAGCCAAAGGTCATGTGACCCAGAACAAGAAGATTGAAGAAAAGAAGAAAGCGTGTTGAAAGCTGATAGGTGTAAAGATGGACATTAGTTGTTAATAGGTAGAAATATGTGTACTGCAGTTTTATAGGGTCAAGTATTGCTTGTTGATAGGTTGAAGATGCTTAGCTCACAGACCAGAAATGAAACTAATTCCTCTATAAAGAAAGGCCTGAAATAAATAATAAATAATTTTCTTGCTGACCAGCGAGGGTGTCCCAGTTGCTACAGTGAACACCGTTTTTGTGGGTAAAACACTTTATCTTTTTCTATACTTTAGCTATTAATACAGTTGTTGTTATTGTGTGTGTCTTAGTCCATTACTTTGTGCTTTTGATAAATTGTAATCTCATCCCATAGTCTCGTCTTTTTGTCCCTCCCTTTACCAGAAGGTTTGGAGGAGGGAGAGTGGCTTATTTAGAGTTTAATTTCCTGCTGTGTTAAAACCAGTACAGTGCCCATGTGGTTACCAGTGGTGAACACACATGTCCATACCTGGGAGAAATGGGGATGTGCTTGACAGATGTCCTATTTATTTCCTAGAACTGATCACCTAAAGAGACATACACTGGAGACAGAGAATAGCACAGGGGGACTCGAGGAAATGAACTTTTGTCACAACCAAGAGAAATGAGAAGTCCCAAGGGATGAGTCAGCAGGTCCAAATTAGACTTCTGTCTCAGGTGGCAGATAGAGATACCCAGAAGAGTGGAAGGATTATCTAACACATGTAGGGGAAAGTTCTGCTGTGCTCTGAAGGGCTCCATCCTGAGAAAGCCAGGGGTCCATCTCCTGGGCCCAGAGTATAATGAGGCTCAGATCCATGCTGGGCTGTGCCTTCCTGGGCTTAGCAGCAGTATTGTTCTTCCAGTGTAACTGCACAGATTGGTCCTGTTCCCTGCAGAGCCCATGGTGGGGAGAAGAAATACTCCTCTAAGAGAATGGTCGTGCCCCTCAGTGAAGTTGATTTTCACAAAGGAAAATCCATTGCAGGGAGTCTCACCTACTGCTTCTACACCTTAATCCTTGAGCCCACAGGAAGAGTTCTGAGAGAACAAAGGACGACTCAGAAGGCCAGGCTTGGATGCACAAAAAATTTAATGAGTCTAAAGAAGCAAAGGAGGTGGCTCACACAGGGCATGAGGAGCAGCCACTAAGATGCAGTGGAGCTCCTGCAGGGTGTCCATCTGCAGAAAGGGCAACAGGTCCCCCTGGGCTGGCCTGGGGAGACACAAACAGCAAAGAAAAAGGGAGAGGAGAGACTAGAAGAAGGGAACAATGCCGTGAAGCTTTAAATACAATGTCCTGAATCTCTGTTCTCAGTCCAGCCCCATGTTGTGAGGTCTTGGAGGTTCTTGCCCCAGGACGTTGCCAGCAGCTTTAGCAGGGCCGACACCTGTAGCGGTTGGTGATGCAGGAGAGGTCAAAGCCCCCGGAGTTGATGGGCACTCCGTCACAGCTGAGGATGCTGCCAACGGCAGCGGAGGTGGAGGATCCCACCACGGTGTTCTGTGGGAAGGAGCTGAGGATGGGCCCGGGCAGGGTCACCACCACAGGGGAGGGCTGGATGGCAACAGTGGAGCTCTGGCACTGCCTGACACAGCACTCATTGCAGCTGTTGGCCAGCGGGGTCGGGCCGCAGGGCTGGCAGCAAGGGTTGCAGGGCTGGCAGCACGACATGTCTCTGGCTCACAGGGGCACCTGGCACACAGGGCAGGGAGAAGCACAAAGCAGACACACATGAGAAGCGGCCCTGCACCCAACCCCCCTGCAGACAAGGCACCTCCTGCACCACATGACACTGCCCAGCCCAAAGCCCAGCAGCCTCCTCAGCCAAGTCCCAGCCTCTCTCTGCACAACACCTTCTCTCCCCTTCCCTCTCCCAGCAGAAGCAGCTCACAGCCTGGGGCTAACACAGCCCATATCAGTTGAGACCTGCAGTGAGGAAAGACGTGGTCTTGAAGCAGGAGGAGAAGGAGAAGAGGCTTCCCACTCACCTGATTCCTGAGGAGAAGGAGGTGAGAGAAGTGGATGCGAGAGCAGAGACTTGGGCTGCCTTTTATAGCAGTCCTGCACTGCCTCAGGCCCAGAGGTGCCTTTGTGGAATCATAATTTGTTGACCAGCTCATGTCAGTTGTGAACCATTCCAGCTAATGGTAGGGGCTGTGTCCTTGTTTTTCTGCACTGCTGCCTTTTCATTTCCTCACTCATGTCAAGTGCTTTCTTCTATGCAAATTTCTGTAATTGCCAACATTAAAGGCCCGCGGATTTCTGGATCTAAAAGATGTCAGTGCATGCATAAGGATCAGGTCGTGGTCTGGTATCACTTGTGGGCAGGTGATGTTCACCTAGGTCATTTCTGAGGGTTTGTTTGTAGCAAAGTTGTCAGGAAATTGGCATCGCTCTTGTGCATCTCACCTACATACCCAAGGACTCCATTGTTTGGGGACATGATGGAGCTTCAGGCCACTGTTTCCTTTTTCTGCTTTTCTCACTCTTTTCTCTGCTGTCTGTGTCTCACCAGCCACTCTGGTGGGTACCTGTTACCCATTCTTCTCTAGGCTGATTAAAGTTTTTGTGCATGTTAGCTTTGGCCTCTCAGTCCTCTCATTCTGCTGCGACTCTTCCAGTCTGCTGCGGGACAAAGGTGGAGGTTGCAGTGGGTGGGACACTCTGCAGTGTATTTTCCTTTGTGCCCTTTCTCTTGGAGCTAGATGAAGATATCCCTGGCTACTTCACAGCCAAAGGCCATCAGGAAGACCCTGGCTCCAAATGTATTGGCACTGGACATAGGAAACATCAATGCCTGAGGACAGCCCACAACTTCATCGCATTCTTCTCCTCCATTACCCGGTGTAGGGTCCATGACCAGCACAGAGGGACAGATGACGTGCACCTCAGACTGTCCTTCAGTGCCTGGCAGGGCCCAGGGACTGTTGATATAATTGGTGCTAATTCAGAATTGGAATTGGTAACAGCCACACTCAAGCTACGCCATGGAGTGCTCGTGCCTGTGGAACCAACACCTCCCAAAGTGCACAGGTGGAGATGTAACTCAAGTTGGCGTCAAGCACTAGAACATAAGCTTGAAAGCTGCTCCAGTGGGAAGGGAACTTGACTCTGGCTGAAGTCTCCCAGCAGCACCACCTGGCAAAGAGCTCAGTAAGACCACCAAAGGGAAGGGGACAGCACTCTGCTGTGCTACCTCTATGCTGGGTGTGTCCATCCATCCTACATCTCACAGGAGAACAGCACCTGAACATCGGTCCCTTCAATCCAATACCCATTTCCTGGGAGGTCTCAGACTTTGCCCCACTGAGCACCAGGCTGATGAGCTGTAGAAGTGCAACTGGTGTTGGCCTGGGAATGAGGAGCCTGTATCCCATCCCAGTCACCAGCAACAGTCCAGCATAAGGGGATCTATTCAGGCCTGCAGAAGTGGGTAGACTTTCCTTGCACATAATGCAAGAGAAAAGGGTGCGGAACACAGGGGCAGCATTTCAGTTTATCTGGACACTTCTCTGCAGAGTTGAAGGCAGCACTGTTCAGCTGCAGATGGGCAACTTCTGGCAAGGGCAGCTAGCTACTCTGTGGTGCTTTGGACACACCGGGGGGGACCCCTGGACATGACCTTCACATACTCTCATCATGAGGGTCCCACAACCCAGACTGACACGTGGGTGTTCATGCATGTCTGCATGGAGCCAAGCAGAACTCTGTATGCTCAAATAAGGCCTACAAATATCATCAGTTGGGGACTCTGCTGAGGAAATGAAGCGTGTCTCCTCACATGGGAGTTCCTGGTCATGCAGGTGTGAAGAACAAGAGCGGTGCCCATTTCCTGAAACTTTACCACAAACAAGACCACAGGAATGACAAAGATGAATATAACCTGCCCTCAAGGGATGTCAACAACCCTTGATCTGAGTCTTCTGCCTGTGCTGACGTCTTTCTCCCCTGCGAATCCTTGAGCCACTCATCTCAGCACTTAGGGAAATGACCTTTCATAAAGGAAAGCACGTGGCATGTGCCAGGAAATGAAAAGGCAGCAGTGCAGGAAACCAGGACACAGCCCCTACCATTAGCTGGGATGGTTCACAACTGACATGAGCTGGTCAGAAAATTATGACTTGCACAAAGGTGCCTGTGGGCCTGAGGCAGTGCAGGACTGCTATAAAAGGCAGCCCAAGTCTCTGCTCTCGCATCCACTTCTCTCACCTCCTTCTCCTCAGGAATCAGGTGAGTGGGAAGCCTCTTCTCCTTCTCCTCCTGCTTCAAGACCACGTCTTTCCTCACTGCAGGTCTCAGCTGATATGGGCTGTGCTAGGCCAGGGCTGGGAGCTGCTTCTGCTGGGAGAGGGAAGGGGAGAGAAGGTGTTGTGCAGAGAGAGGCTGGGACTTGGCTGAGGAGGCTGCTGGGCTTTGGGCTGGGCAGTGTCATGTGGTGCAGGAGGTGCCTTGTCTGCAGGGGAGTTGGGCACAGGGCTGCTTCTCATGTGTGTCTGCTTTGTGCTTCTCCCTGCCCTGTGTGCCAGGTGCCCCTGTGAGCCAGAGACATGTCGTGCTGCCAGCCCTGCAACCCTTGCTGCCAGCCCTGCGGCCCGACCCCGCTGGCCAACAGCTGCAATGAGTGCTGTGTCAGGCAGTGCCAGAGCTCCACTGTTGCCATCCAGCCCTCCCCTGTGGTGGTGACCCTGCCCGGGCCCATCCTCAGCTCCTTCCCACAGAACACCGTGGTGGGATCCTCCACCTCCGCTGCCGTTGGCAGCATCCTCAGCTGTGACGGAGTGCCCATCAACTCCGGGGGCTTTGACCTCTCCTGCATCACCAACCGCTACAGGTGTCGGCCCTGCTAAAGCTGCTGGCAACGTCCTGGGGCAAGAACCTCCAAGACCTCACAACATGGGGCTGGGCAGGAGATAGAGCTTTGGGACACTGCGTTTAGAGCTTCGTGATGTTTCCTCTTCCTGCTCTTCCGTGTCTTTCCTTTGCTTCCTGTGTCTTACCAGGCCAGCCCAGGACAGGCAGATGGACACTCTGCAGGAGCTCCACTGCATCTTAACGGCTGTCCCTGGTGCTCTCTATGAGCCAACTCCTTTTCTGCTTTAGACTCATTAAAGTTGTGCATCCTAACCTTGGCCTCCAAGTCTTGCTTCTTTCCATGACAACTCTTCCAGTCTCCTAAGGGTAAAAGGTGGAGAAGCAAGGAGTGGGACTCCTTGCAGTGGATTTTATATCATGCCTTTTCCCTTTTGAGGTGATGAAGACATCCTCGGCTAGTTCATGGCCAATGGCCTCCAGGGAAAGAGGCTTCAAACGGTGGAAGTGGGGATTGGAAAAAACAATATGTGGGGACAGCCCACAACCCGATCTCTTCCTTTTCCTCCCCTACATTACCCTGTTCATGGTCCATGAGCAGCACACATGCTCAAAGGCAGATGACATCCATACCTCCTACAGTCCATTAGCACCTGGCAGTGCCCAGGTGCTGTCCAGACATCCAGGGATCAGATGATTCCCAATTTGGGATCAGTATCTGCCATAATCAAGTTATACAGACTGTGGAGTCCCATTCTTAAGGGGAAGAAAGCACTTAAGATTCGTAACTGCTCATAGTTGAAAGGAACAACAAAAATCAGAGAGTCTGCAAACAATCAGAATGTGTTAGTAGGAAATTAGATACCTGGCTTGAAAATTGACATGTTAGTCCATGCCTTACTATATAAACACATGGCAGAGGGGTTTGGATAAAGAGGTAGATTGAAAAGGAAGAGAGAAATTCAAGATGGAGAGATGAATTAAAGAGGGAAAGAAGGAAAGAGAGAAAGAGAGAAAGAAAAAGAAAGAGAGAAAGAAAAAGAAAGAGAGAAAGAAAGAAAGAAAGAAAGAAAGAAAGAAAGAAAGAAAGAAAGAAAAAGAAAGAAAGAAAGAAAGAAAGAAAGAAAGAAAGAAAGGAAAAAAGAAAGAAAGAAAGGAAAAGAAAAAGGAAAAGAGAGAAAAAAGAGATCACCAGTCCTACTTCCAGCATCAATCCAGCTGATAGGATCTCATTCATGGTTTCAGTGTTAATCCACCTGATGGGATGTCAGTCCTGTTTCAGCATCCATCCAGCTGGGTCAGTACAGTCAGTGGGATGTCCAGGATTCTTTCAAGAGGGGTAATCCTGATAACAAAGAACAAGGGAAAGATGATTCGTTATCCCTCCCAAATTCTCCCATGCATGAAGCCAGATCTACTACAAAACTTCAGGGTAGAGCAGGAAATCACACACGAAAAATTGCTCATTTGAACAGGCTGCTTTGCAAGAGCATCATGGCCACAAGTCAGGTGAGACGGAAATCCAGCAAGTGGAAAACAATCAATGCAATTACAATAATAGCCCAGACATTCACATTTCAATTGGTTATTATCAACAACTAATAAAATTTCTAATAGATACAGGAGCACAACATTCAATACTAACACAGTGGGATGCGGAGAAGCCGCGTGTGCGACCTGGACAGCAAAGATTTAAAATCCCTGTAGCAAATGGAACAAGGGCTACACATGAACTGCTGAGGTTAATTATGACTCCTCGGTGAGAAGTGGATGTCAGCCACTGGCTATTTAATTGAAGATCACAATGAAACTATTTTGGGTTTTGATGTTCAGAACGATCAAACCTGGCGTCCCACCCCTGGATGGGAGTGTGTGGTCCTTCTGTTCCAGTGTTAACCCCGACCCTAAAAGAAATCCAGAGGCTGCAGAGTGCTTGCCCTCTCTGATTCAGGGATTGCTGGATTTTTACAGTGACATGAGGTGGAATTTCTGTCCTTCTGGCTCATTTGGCCCCACTAACAGCTGTGCTATCCACTATTGCAAACCTGGCAGCCACATTACCAGCAGCTGTGGAGTGCTGGCATTGACAGGCTGGGAACAGATCTGGAGAAAAGACGGACTATCACTTGCTCACACTCCCTTTCTAATTCTCTTTTGTGGCCAAACAGACAGTCGTGGTTTACAGTTTATTCCAGCTGTTTAAATGCCAACACCACACCTTTAACTGCTGCTGTGCTAAATTCTGCAGAACTTGTAACTCAAATTCAGAGGGCATCCCACTCCTGGATGGCAAGCCTGGATGTAAAAGAAATGGTTTTTTATGTTTCAGTGCCAGGAACATGACAAAGCTCAATTTGCACTTGCCTGGGAGGGAGGGCAAAACAGCTTTATCAGACCCCAAAGGGGTATAAACATTCCCCCATGACTGCACAGGCTGTACTTGTCAAAATTTTACAGTGTCACTCCCTCTGGACATGTAAATATGTAATTTTCTAATTTCAGGAGGCCCCCCTGAAAAGGTAGAGGAAGCAGCAGAAGCTGAGATTACTCCCGAGGAATGTCAGGGTCAAATAGGCCCTGATGGACCAAAGAGCTCCTTATTATTCAACTCAACTGCATTTAAAGAGACAGAATAGAGATATTCTGAGTGGGAAAAGGAACTTGTGGTACTTCTCCAAGCTGTTAGACAGCTTGGGAGACTAAGGGGAGACCTGTCTGGACCAACTCTGCTGAGATTTGTAATGTTTTCGCTTTCCAGGAATGTTCCTGGGAATGACACCAGCACATCCCACTGAAGATCAAGTTAACCACCAAAGGTCTGCTTATTCTTCTTGGAGGATAATCATTGCCAGAAGGAAACAAATTTGCTTCACACATCAACAAGGTCGCCCCACAGAATGGAGACACTCCCTCCTTTTGTTTATGCTAATCAGTATGGTAACTATGTGCATTCTGCCCCACAAACACTGCTCAGCTGGGGGGGGCCATTTGCTGGGGCAGCAATTACAAAGGAATGAGATGAGGACAATTTGCCTACTGACATTCCAAAGATAACCTATGATAATGCAACTAAATTGGAAAGGGAATTCCACTCTTGGTGGCAATTAGGTATTGTCACTTATGACCCCACCAACAGTAAACCACAGCTTTTGTTCTAACAATGCACAATGTTTTGGTATATCCCATACACCCGGTCGTTGTGTCAGGAGTAAATCCCAAAGGTGCTGCACTTAATCCCCTGGAACACAGAGCATGGGCCTGAAGGGATGGCTCTGCCCGTATGGGAAAGCCTTGTAATGTGGTATTTGTAGACAATGTTATTGTTACAAGTTATTATTCTTGTTACCCCAAGGTTTGTGTTTGTAACTTTGTTGACATTATGGGATGTGATTTTAGTTATTCAGCTCCTGCTGTATCTTACCAACTGTTATGACTTAATTGTTAAGACCTGCAGCCTATTCCTGTGGGAATGAATCTTGCCTGGATGAGAAAACTGCCCTTGAAACAAGGTCAGGAAAATGGACAGAAAAATATGGCGTATTAATATAATAGGTAAATAAACCATATGGACCCGGCTGGGTGGTTGGGGGTTCAGCACCAAATCCTCTTTATTCAAACGAGACAACACCTCTCATAGGCACCTCAAAGTTGACCAAATAGCCATGGGTATCTCACTGCCCATTTGTGGGAGTACTTTGGGACTTCATTTCCCAGGATGCCTCATCCAACATCCTTCCTGTAACCCGACTCCTACATCTCCCTTCTTCTTTATTATTATGAGGAAGTACAGAATATTGCATATAACAGTACATTTTAAACTTTGTAAACTCCCTTTAACAATCACCACTGTGTCACAGTGACTCAGCTCACTGCCCACTTTAGTCTCTCAACAAACTTACTTATTTGAACCTTTATCTGTAATCCTTGAAACTTGCCTGACATAAATCTGAACTTTTATTTCCTAAGGGTTTGTGTGTATTTGTGATAAACAACAACTTTCTTAATCTGAGGGGTTTTGCATAACCGGGCAGAACATCAACTCTCACTTCCCCAAGGGCCTGCGTGTAATTGGTAACCAGGAGAAATTCAACTCCATTTCAAGAAAAGGGCCCTTAGAGAACAAGTGTTGTATGTGCACGTGTAACTTCCTCAAGGCACATGAAGCATAAGTATCTCCAAGTCTACATACATACATGTGCACACAGCTTCTCTCATTTATACAGCTTTCACATTCATACCAAGTGGCCACTTCATTCATTCCTCATCCATGCATACTGAGAATTTTTATTATGTCCCTGCTTTTACATTTCAGCTACACATTTTAGATTTATAGGTGGTTATTGGTTGTATGTTTCTTAATCTGTCACTTCTGGTCATCATGTCTGTTTTGAAAATCTGAAAAGAAATTAATGAGAGGAATATAAGGCTTAACAAACCTAAAGGATGTCTACCTGTTTATGCACATGCATTTTCTCTTTCCCCCCTTTTTTGTTATAGAAAACCAAAAGTTAATAAATTCAAAGATACATGCACAAGTTACCATTGCAATATGTTAACACAGCTCAAAACTCAGCATCTCCTGTAAACAACCAGACCAAACTGCCCTCAGTGTCCGGAATTTCAGGTTTTGTCTATCCATCCTTGGCAGCTGCTTTTTGCCCTTAATAACAATAACGAATTTAACAAACATGTTAATAACAATTTAGACAGTCTTAGGTGGATAGCACAGAAGAAACAGATGTAAAGGTCAGGCAAACACTCAGTTTCTCTGCAGTTTTGTCTAGAAATGGCCTTCTTGAAGTAAAGAAGAAGTCACTTTATGCTTTTACTGTCTTTTTACCTCAAGGTTGAAGGCTGTGTGTAACTCCATGTGTTGCACGTTTTAATGCTGTAAGGGTAGAAAGGATCAAATACGTGTTTACCATTCTCAATTTTCACATTAAATCCTCTATAAGTCTTCATATAAATTATTGGGGAATCTTTTCACTTGCTGAAACAATTAGAAAACAGAGAATAAACACCCTTTACCACGTTGGCACTAGAAGATTTTGCACTTGCAAACATGAAAGCAAGCATTCAGTGGTTCCCACTCCACAGTTTCCGATCTCTGAGAGTTTTCATTCGTGGATATCACAGGAATCAGAAAAGTTTTCTTCATTCTCACTGAAAGCAGTTTGTCATTGTTTGTTCTGGCAGGCATCTGGTGTCCTGGTTTTGTGGAGACAAACTCAAAAGGCAATTTCAAGGGTTCTAGACAACAAAGAAAATTTTCCTTCCCTCATAGTGATGTAAGTTAATAAGAGTTAAACTGGGTGATGGAGGAGATTTCAGTTTGTTATGCTTTGTTTTCCCTCCTCTCGGACAGGGACTGGGACAAGGATTGGAGACGACAGAATCTCTCTCCACCTGGTTGCCAGCAAACAAATGATCGATAAGGAGTAACATCTCGGTTTTTGAAAAGTTTCACTCTTCCCTCCTCCCCCCGCCCCCCAGACAGGGGCAAAGAACAAAAAATTCACCTTTCCCAGCTTCGAGAGACTGACAGTCCTGCAAAGGGCTTTCTATTAACAGAGCTTCTATTAATAGATGTAAATGTATTTAAGAATTTAACAACTTTAACAATTTCTTAAATGATAACTCAGTCTCTTACACAGCTATAACCCACAAGTAGTTATTTTTGCATTTTGCTGACACTAGGCATACCTTTTTGGGATAAACAACATCTCAATGCATTAATTAACAGGGTGTGGAGATGCTAAGAACCTTTTAAACACGTTATTTGAACCACTTTGTTACATCAACTGCTTCTATTCAGGTGTCTTTGAGGGCTTAACAACTTTAACAATCTTAACAACTTCACAGTTTAAGCAAAGTTCCTGGGGAACTGATGAAAAATAGAAACAAAACCTTTAAGATGCAGTGTTTCTACTAAAGGTTTTCAAGACAACAAGATACAAAGTTAATTAGTTCTGTATGCTTCTTGGAGACACACAGCACGAGCTGTGAGGTTGAGCTGTGCAGAGGGGCAGCTCAGCTGTTTGCATCCCAGCCTTGCTTGTGTTTCAGCAAGGGGTGTGGCTGTATTACTTGGCCCCGGCCTCCCCGGAGCTTGTTAGTTCTGTATTATTCTCCACCGCGGACGGCAGAATTGTCCTACAGGGGGTCTTTTGTCGGTGCCGGTTGCGGGCTGCGTGTCTCCCTCTCTGCTCACGGCAGACCTGTATAGGGCTCTGCCTTTTGCCTGCAGTTCGTGTGGCCTCGGCCCCGCCGGCTCGCTGGGGGCTTGTCCCTCCGCGCTGCTGGCTGGCCCCGGGCCGCCCCCCGTGCATACCCAGCGCGACACGGGCGGCGCTGGAGGGGCTTTTGCAGCGAGGTAAAACACACACTCCTGCCGCTCGTCCCTCGCCCACCGGCTCCGCGCGGGCTGAGGCACGGCCGGGATGTGGGACGGCCGGGATGTGGGACGGCCGGGATGTGGGACGGCGGGGATCCGGGACGGCCGGGATCCGGGACGGCCGGGATCCGGGACGGCCGGGATCCGGGACGGCCGGGATCCGGCGCGGCTCCGGGCACGGCTTCGGCAGCTTTCCCTCGTCCATTTCAGGCGCTGGCGAAACTGTCGCTGCCGGCGCCAAACCGTGTCGGGTCTGCGCTCTGACCGCACGGGACCCAGAGCCCCCACTGCCGTGCTCCGCCTCGGCATCACTGCAGCCGTCGGGGCTTTTGCAAGCCCTGCGGCTCGACCCCTCACGCCTCCGCCGCCGACAAACACTGCGAACAGTGCTTTATCAAACCCCGTGCCGCCGCTCGCCCGCAGGCGTTGTGGCTGGCGCCTATTTAAGGGATCTTGGCACTGCTTCTGCGGAGCGTAGCGAGTACGGCAGGATTTTTTAATAGCGGCACGGAGGCAGCCGGCGCAGGGGCAGCGCTCTGTCCCTGCACTGCATGAGCGCTTGTCCTTTTTCGGAGGGGGCAAAACCGACTCCCTCCTGATGTCCTCTGTTGTTTCTCAGCTTAGCAGAATAACACGTTTTAAGCATACTTCCTCAAGCTGGGAGACTCGACAATCTAGCCGTGGGCAAATTGGTGACGCCTAAATCGCGGCGTGGCTGCCACGTGCCTGCAATTTGGCAGTGCCTCGTGGACTCAAGGTCTGCCTCTCCCCAACAACCCCGCAGTCCGTGCCACGTGCTCGCTCCTGCCCGCGTAAAACTCAGCCCAAGTCCTTTGTTGGGTCCTTTAGGTTTGCACGCGGTCCTCTGTCTGCTCCTGGTGTCTTGGAGGAGCCCTTTGTCTGTTAGGGCTCGTGGGGGAAACAAAAGGTTTCTCCATGGACAAGTTTAAGTTTCTTTGTGAGGTTCTTAAAGTGTCCACATCTTCTATCTCTGCTTTCTTTCGTGTCTCTCCAAATTTTTTCCAAGCAGTCACACTAAGGACTTCTGCTTAGCAGGAATCCTGATCTAGTAATTTCTGTCGTTTCCCTTGAATTTTAACTTCCCAGGCTTCTTACCTCAAGTTCTTTGTAGCTTTACTTCTTCTTTCTTTCAAAGCTTGCTCTCACAGGTCTCTCAATACTCTCACAATACTCTCAGGTCTCACAATACTCATATTTTCAGAGCTCCCACGCAGTTCTTTCCTGCACAATGTCCTAGTCGTCTTTTTGCTCTGGTATTCAACGTCCTTTGTTTAATGACATTTTCTGCCTGCTTTTAGCTCAGTATATGACGTCTGGCTTTTTTTCGGAAAGAAGCGTTCCAAGTTTTTAAAACAAACTTGTTCGAATGCTACCGAATTTTTCCTTGTTACAAGGCAGTCTCTATTCATCCCTGATACAGGGTTCTGCTCCACGCATGGGCACCAGATATGGCATATTAATGTAATACATAAATAAACCATACAGACCCAGCTGGCTGGTTGGGGGTTCAGCACAAAATCGTCTTTATTCAAATGAGACAACACCTTTAATAGGCACCTCAAAGTAACACGTGACTCCCTTGACCCAATCACCATGGGTATCTCACTGCCCATGTGTGGGAGTACTTTGGGACTTCATTTCCCAGGATGGTTCATCCAGGATTCTTCCTGTAACCCGACTTCTACAGAAAACTTTGAGTACCATTCCTCCTGATGTAGAAGAAATCCACCACGTGAAGGAATGACTGAAGAAAGATGGGGAACACCATTGTTGGGACATTCTATTTGGATGGTCGCCAACAGCAACTGGAATACTTAATAAGATGTTACGTGCTGTGATCGCTCATCTAATGTTAACCTTTTTGCCTTTTATTTTGGTAATCAGATTGTATATTAAGATGTGGGGGATTAGAAAGAGGTTACCCCGAAAGCTGAGAGATTGCTCATAGAATGCTTTGTTCCTTTCTCTCTCTCACTTTCTCTTCTTTTCCCTTTTCTGTGGGTCAGATTCATCCAAACATGAGAGAAATGTTATGAATTAATAGTAAAGCCATAAGTCATTTGCATAAACTCAGCCAAAAGTCATTTCCCACTGCATATGTTGAGTACAGCTGATACCAATCCGGACTTGTGAACTACCCTGCATCTTAGGCAGGAGCTGGGTCCTGCCTGTGCTGAGGGACTGTTTGAGGTATGTATCTCACATGGACACTGGACCAGATAATGGAGGGGAGGAGAAGGAGGAGATGCTGTTGTGGGCTGTGCCCAGCCATTGCTGTTTCCCTTGACCACTGCTGTCAGCCTTTGGTGCCACGGTCTTGCTGGTGATCTTTGGCTGTTGAGTAGCCAGGGATGTTTTTGTCATCTCCCAAGGAAAGGGCACTACAGGGAGTCCCATCTTATGCTTCTTCCACCCTCTTCCCTAAGCAATATGGAAGGCTTTCTACAGGATGAAGGAAGACTCAGAGGCCCAAGCATGGATGCACAACAACTTTAATGAGTCTAAAGAAGCAAAGGAGGTGGCTCACAGAGAGCAAAAGAAGCAGCCACTAAGATGCAGTGGAGCTCCTGCAGGGTGTCCATCTGCCTGCCCTGCAGAGGGAGGGAGGACAACAGATCCCTCTGGGCTGGCCTGGGGAGGCACAGAAAGCAAAGGAAAGAGATGGAAGAGTGGGAGATGGAAACATCATCATGAAGCTCGAAACACAATGTGCCGGAGTTCTGTTTTCAGTCCAGCCCCATGTTGTGAGGTCTTGGAGGTTCTTGCCCCAGGACGTTGCCAGCAGCTTTAGCAGGGCCGACACCTGTAGCGGTTGGTGATGCAGGAGAGGTCAAAGCCCCCGGAGTTGATGGGCACTCCGTCACAGCTGAGGATGCTGCCAACGGCAGCGGAGGTGGAGGATCCCACCACGGTGTTCTGTGGGAAGGAGCTGAGGATGGGCCCGGGCAGGGTCACCACCACAGCGGAGGGCTGGATGGCAACAGTGGAGCTCTGGCACTGCCTGACACAGCACTCATTGCAGCTGTTGGCCAGCGGGGTCGGGCCGCAGGGCTGGCAGCAAGGGTTGCAGGGCTGGCAGCACGACATGTCTCTGGCTCACAGGGGCACCTGGCACACAGGGCAGGGAGAAGCACAAAGCAGACACACATGAGAAGCAGCCCTGCACCCAACCCCCCTGCAGACAAGGTACCTCCTGCACCACATGACACTGCCCAGCCCAAAGCCCAGCAGCCTCCTCAGCCAAGTCCCAGCCTCTCTCTGCACAACACCTTCTCTCCCCTTCCCTCTCCCAGCAGAAGCAGCTCCCAGCCCTGGCCTAGCACAGCTCATATCAGCTGAAGCAGAAGAAGAATGGCATTGTCCACTCACCTGATTCCTGAGGAGAAGGAGGTGAGAAAAGTGGATGTGAGAGCAGAGACTTGGGCTGCCTTTTATAGCAGTCCTGCACTGCCCCAGGCCCACAGGCACCTTTGTGCAAGTCATAATTTTCTGGCCAGCTCATGTCAATTGTGAACCATCCCAGCTAATGGTAGGGGCTGTGTCCTGGTTTCCTGCACTGCTGCCTTTTCATTTCCTGCCTAATTCCGCATGCCTTCCTATATGAAAGCTTCTGGAAATGCTGGGATAAGAGGCCCAAGGATTTGCAGGTCAGAAAGACGTCAGCACAGGCAGGAGACTCTGATCAAGGGTTGGTGGCACGTGTAGTGTGGGCTGGTGATGTTCACTTGGGTCATGTCTGAGTGGTTGATTTGTGGCAAAGTTGTCAGGAAATGGGCACTGCTCCTGGGCGTCTTTCCTACATGCCCAAGGACTGCTGTGTGAGGGACAGACAGAGATTCTGGAGGGTTTTGCCTTCTTCCACCATCCTCTCTCTCTTAGATCTGCTGTCTGTGTCTCCTCAGCAACTGCCATGTTGATCTGTCACCCTCCCTCCCTCTGCAGGGCAGGCAGATGGACACCCTGCATGAACTCCACTGCATATTATTAGTTGCTCCTGGGGCTCTCTGTGCCACCTCCTTCTCTTCCTTAGACTGATTAAAGTTGTACATGCAACCCTGGGGCCCTGTATCCTCTTTGCCATTCTGTGGCAACTCTCCCAATCTACTTTGGGACAAAGTTATAGAAAGCCCTATGTGGGACTCTCTGTAGTGGTTTTCCTTTGTGCACTCACTGGTAGAGCTGGATGGAGACATCCCAGGCTACTCCACAACTGTTGCCATCAGGGAGACCACAACTCCAAAGATTGGTAGCAGTGGAGATGGGAACCCACAGTGCCTCACATCATGACCTCTACTCATCTCCTCAAAAACAAAACACAGTGGCAACAGCATCTGGATCAGGACAACCCCAGGCCAAGCCAGGGGACTTGGATACCAGCAGTATCTTTCCTGATGCAGAACAGCCAGCCAGCAGGAGAAACACCTGGGTTGAGATGACAACAAGCCCAATGTCCACGGGGTTGGGGCATGCAGGAAGCAGGTTTTTTTCTTCATGGGGGTGGTGAAATGGAGCGGTTTGCGGATGGTGACATCTCGATTACAGGACATCCCTGAGAGGATCATGAACTCAGGTAGTCAGGAAGAAGGAGAAAATGACGGTTTGCTGTTTCTTGCTGAGGTAGAAATAACTTCCTTCACAGGTTTTGGGATGGGATTATGTTTTGAGTTTTTGCTCAAAACAGAGTTAATAATGCAGAGATGTTTCTGCTATTGCTAAGTTTGCAGAGAGCCAAGGCCTTTTCAGCTTGTCCTGCTGCCACGCTGGCAAGGAAGTTGGGGGTACATGGGAGGCTGGGAGAAGACACAGCCAAGACAGGTGACCCAAAGTGATCCAAGGGATATTTCAGACCATGTGGCACTATACTCAGTATATAAAGGTGTGGGAAGAAGGAGGAGGGGGGGACATTTGGAGACATGGTGGTTTTGTCATCAGAATGGGGCCATGCTCTTCTGGAGATGGCTGAACACCTGCCTGCTCATGGGGAGCAGAGAATTAATTCTTTGTCTTTCTTTGCTTCTGTACACAGATTGTGCTTTCCCTATTAAACTGTCTTTATCTCAACCCACAGATTTTCTAGCTTTTCCCCCTTCCAATTCTATCCTCAATCCTGTTGGTGGGGGAGTGAGCGAGTGGCTGTTAGGCCTTGGTTACTGGCTGGGGTTGATGTTTAGTTGCCAGCCAGCAGGCAAAACAAATGGTTTCCCTGGTGACAAGGAAGGTCTTCATCGCCTTGGATGCAGCAGTGGTGATGGACCAGATCTCCACATGGGAAATCCAACGGGGAAGAACAAATGCAGGAAGGTCTGCAGGTACTGATTGCTCCACACAGTGACAAGGAGGAGGCCATTCCCCACCAGGGTTAGAAGATCCATGGAGAAGAAAAGGCTCATTGTATGTGTGGTAATTCCTGGTTGCACTGACTTCTTCATTCCCTCACAATTACTTGTCCAATTCAAATGCCCACTGCTGATGGAAGCTACACAGTCACAGAAGGAGGAAAATGCTTTTAGGATCGTGGAGTCCAATTGTAAGCTGAACACTGCCCACTCCACCACTAACCCCTGTTCCCTCGTGCCACATCTAAGCTTTCAAAGATTTTCAGAGCAGAAATTTTTCCTAAGATCCAATCTTAACTTCCCTGGGTACAACTTGAGGCCATTTCCTCCTGTCCTGTCCCTTGTTACTTGGGAGAAGACACAACAGCCACCTCGCTACAACCTGTTTCCAGAAAATGATAAAGAGTGATAAGGTCTCCCCTGAATTTCTTCCAGGGAGTCCAAGACCTTGACATCCAGCACCTTCCTGCTCTACTCACCAAGTCTCCATCTCACCCAGAGCAAAGAGCAGGCTCTGAAACTGGGTTGCTCATCACTGGCCTGGAGCCACTAAACATCAAGGCTCTGCAGAGGAGATGCAGAGGAGCACCCTGGCAGGGCAGGACTCCAGCACACCTTGGAAGGACAGAGGACCCAGAGAGGGCACAGAGGGGGCATGACACGAAGGACCCAGTGCACTGATCTGAGAGTACACGTAGAGTAGCAATAGGGTCAACCCCCCAGCAGAAGCCCACTTGAGTGTAAGAGTGACCAGCACAGAGACGAGGTGGAAGCAAAAGACAAGGATGTGTCATGTCCCCTCCCATGGCAGTCCTTGGGCACGTGTACAAGAAGCACAAGAGCAGTGTCCATTTCCTGACAACTTTGCCAAAGACAAGACCACAGGAATGACCTTGGGGCAAATCACCTGCCCTCAAGCCATGCCAACAGCCCTTCATCTAAAACTTCTTCCTCTAATGGCATCTTTCTGCCCTACAAATCCTGGAGTCACTCATCCTGGCACTTAGAGAGATGGTGCTTCATGTAGGAAAGCACTTGGCATGTACCAGGAAATGAAAAGGCAGCAGTGCAGGAAACCAGGACACAGCCCCTACCATTAGCTGGGATGGTTCACAACTGACATGAGCTGGTCAGAAAATTACGACCTGCACAAAGGTGCCTGTGGGCCTGGGGCAGTGCAGGACTGCTATAAAAGGCAGCCCAAGTCTCTGCTCTCGCATCCACTTCTCTCACCTCCTTCTGCTCGGGAATCAGGTGAGTGGGAAGCCTCTTCTCCTTCTCCTCCTGCTTCAAGACCACGTCTTTCCTCACTGCAGGTCTCAGCTGATATGGGCTGTGTTAGCCCTGGGCTGGGAGCTGCTTCTGCTGGGAGAGGGAAGGGGAGAGAAGGTGTTGTGCAGAGAGAGGCTGGGACTTGGCTGAGGAGGCTGCTGGGCTTTGGGCTGGGCAGTGTCATGTGGTGCAGGAGGTGCCTTGTCTGCAGGGGGGTTGGGTGCAGGGCTGCTTCTCATGTGTGTCTGCTTTGTGCTTCTCCCTGCCCTGTGTGCCAGGTGCCCCTGTGAGCCAGAGACATGTCGTGCTGCCAGCCCTGCAACCCTTGCTGCCAGCCCTGCGGCCCGACCCCGCTGGCCAACAGCTGCAATGAGTGCTGTGTCAGGCAGTGCCAGAGCTCCACTGTTGCCATCCAGCCCTCCCCTGTGGTGGTGACCCTGCCCGGGCCCATCCTCAGCTCCTTCCCACAGAACACCGTGGTGGGATCCTCCACCTCCGCTGCCGTTGGCAGCATCCTCAGCTGTGACGGAGTGCCCATCAACTCCGGGGGCTTTGACCTCTCCTGCATCACCAACCGCTACAGGTGTCGGCCCTGCTAAAGCTGCTGGCAACGTCCTGGGGCAAGAACCTCCAAGACCTCACAACATGGGGCTGGACTGAAAACAGAACTCCGGCACATTGTGTTTCGAGCTTCATGATGATGTTTCCATCTCCCACTCTTCCATCTCTTTCCTTTGCTTTCTGTGTCTCCCCAGACCAGCCCAGAGGGATCTGTTGTCCTCCCTCCGTCTCCAGGGCAGGCAGATGGACACCCTGCAGGAGCTCCACTGCCTCTTAGTGGCTGCTCCTTTTGCTCTCTGTGAGCCACCTCCTTTGCTTCTTTAGACTCATTAAAGTTGTTGTGCATCCAAGCTTGGGCCTCTGAGTCCTCATATCTTTTGTGGCAACTCTTCTGTCTGTTCATTGTAGAAATTGGTGAAATTATAGGTTGGAATTCCCTTGAGTAGATTTTGTTTACTGCGTTTTGTGATAGAGGCGTCAAAATCATCCCTGCTAACTGTACAGTGAAAGGGCTTTAGGGACACCATGGCTCAAAGGGTGGCAGCAGTGAGGATGGGAAACCACAATGTCTGGGGAAAGCCCACAACTTCATCTCTTCCTTCTCCTCTTCTCCATTGCCCTTTCTAGTGCCCATGAGCAGCACACATGGCCAATGGCAGATGACACCCATACCTCTCACAGTCCTTCAGGCCCTGGCAGGGCCCAGCTGCTCTCCAGACATCCAGGGCTGAGACAACTCTCCGGCTGGGATCAGTATCTGCCATGATCAGGCTACGCAGTGCAGTCTCCATTCCTTGAACCCAACACCCCCAGGGCCAACCACAGCTGAGCACCCAGTGCCCAAAGAGCCACTTTCTGGCCACCACACCTCCACTCACAGGCAGAGGGGAACTGGGCAGATGATGCATAGAGCAACCCCACAGCCACTTTGGCTCTCTGCAAGACAATTATCCCTTATTTCTTCATGGATTTATTTCAGGTGTCCATCTACCATGAATTGGAGCAAATGACTTTTCGCTTCCTCATTGATTCACGTTTGCGTATGGTTTTCAATGGCATCATTTTACACCTTGGACTTCAGCCCCAAGAAAAACTCTAAATCCTGGCATCCCTTGCTTATCCGTGGTCACCTGGCTGCAAAAAAAGGGACTCCAGAAGGCAAAGCTGGGCTCAGAATAATGGCTCAGGCACACAACACCCCATGGACCATGTGAAGTTCCCCTTGTGCTTTCCTGCACAGACACCATCCTTGTCCACCTCACTGGGCACTGGGCAGCTTCAGTGGTACAGGACGGGCACCAGCCCTATCCCAGCACAAACCCTGAGAATGACCCTGCTCGTACTCATCTTCCCTGGCTCACCCAGTGCTCTGAGGCAGGGCCAGCCCCAGCTCTCTTCACACCCCAGTGCTTCTCACTTCCTGGCCAGGCTGTGCCTGGCCTTCCAAGAGCCTCTGGCCGTGGGAGATCTGTCCTCCAACACACCTTGCACTCCATGGGCAACCACATGGGAACACTGAGGGGCAGGGCTGTGCCCTCAGAGGAGTATTTCTTCTCCCCACCATGGGCTCTGCAGGGAACAGGACCAGTCTGGGCAGTTCCACTGTGTGGACCAGTACTCACACTAAGCCCAGGAAGGCACAGCCCAGAATGGATCCAAGCCACACTGTACTCTGGGCTTGGGAAATTGGACCCCAGGTACGCCAGGATGGAGCCCTTCCAAGTGCAGCAGAACTGGCCTCTGCAAGTGCTGGATAATCCATACATTCCTCTGGGTACCTCTATCTGCCACCTGAGACAGAAGTCTAATTGGTCCTGCTGACTCACCCATTGGTCGTTCTCATTTCTCTTGGTTGTGGCAAAAGGCTTCTAGAGAAGAAGTTCATTTCCTCGAGTCCCCCTGTGCTATTCTCTGTCTCCAGTGTATGTCTCTTTAGGTGATCAGTTCTAGGACATAAATAAGACATCAGCCAAGCACATCCCAATTTCTCCCGGGTATGGATATGTGTGTTCTCCACTGGGAATTCCATGGGCGAGTGAAGGGCAGGGCTGTGCAGAAGGGCCTGCAGTGGTGGGACAAAGGGGAACGGGGTTAAACTGGGAGACGGTAAGTTTAGATTAAATATTAGGAAGAAATTCTTCCCTGTGAGGGTGGTGATGCGCTGGAACAGGGTGCACGGAGAGCTTATGGATGCTCCATCCCTTCAAGTGTTCAGAGCAGGGTGGATGGGGCTTGGAGCAGCCTGGTCTAGTGAAACTATCCTTTCTCTTGACAGATGGCTGGGTTTAGATGATAAATATGATCCACTCTATCCCAAACCATTCTAGGACTCTTTGATCTGTGGGCTGTCCATTACAGATCACCTTTGTTCCCCAGGGTCTGTCTTTCTTTGGCTGCTGCTCTTGGGCATTGCTTTGGTCAAAGGTTTCAGTCAGGAAGACACTGATGACAGACATCCATACATGGGAGGGATGTTTTCAATTAACAGTGAAGCCGTAAGTCATCTGTAAAAATGCAGTAAAAAGTTATTTATCACTGCATAGCCTGAGTGTGGCTGATACCAATCCCAAGCTG
>NW_024105085.1:0-56033 GCF_003945595.2 Pipra filicauda
GCACTCCCCGCTTTTCTTACCTGCAGGCACACACAGCACAGCACGTTGGACAGAAAAGCCACGGGGTTAGTCCTGCCAGAGGCGTCCGGCACACCCACGGCGACCGAAGGGAAGGAGGGAGCCTGGGAACACGGAGTAAAAGACACCTTAATTAGGACCACACCGAGCACTAGCCAGGTCATTCCCACAGCTTCACTGTCCAGTCATACAAAAAGCACTCACCGAGGCCTCAGTTAGGATGGCTCCTGACGCTGACCAGGTGAATACCTCCCTGGAAGCCCGCTCCGCTCCTGCCAGGCACTGGGGCTCACCCAGGGGGGCTTTGCCAAGCATCCAATGGAAATTAAAATTACAGCCTGGGCAAAGGCGCTTCCCGCAGGACCGCTCCTGGCCGAGGCCACCGGTCCGTGCAAGTCAGACCACTGACCACCCGGGGGGATTTTTGGGGGCACGCTTCCAGCTTTTATTCTCCAGAAACTCCAGTTCTTTCTGGCACCGCTTGCTTCAGTCTTCCCCTGTTGGAAGAGGTCACTTAAGGCTTTCGAGGGACCAGATTGCCAAAGCCCGGCCGGTCCATTCCCACGAGGAAAGGTAGCTTTGTCTTGGACAGGATACTGGGGGGGAGACACAAAATAAAAGTTTAATTTAAAACAACTGCCTAGAATAGAAAGCAATTCAAACATAATGCAGACAAGACTCGTGCAAATCTGAATCCATTTGGCTTCAAAGGAGAATTATTTCCCTCTGCACCTAACAGAATGTCCTCTTCACCCGGGTCCTGCTTACCATCGTTGAACAACACACGCTGACGACATTTTTCAGGATGCCAGTGCAGAGATATTAGAGCACACTGCCCAGGGAAGCTGAGCCTGCCCCAGCCCTGCAAGTGTTCCAGGCCGGGCTGGACGGGACTGGGAGCATCCAGCCGGGGATGAGAGCGGAAGGTGTCCCTGCCCACGGAAGGCAGGCTGGCCTTTGAAGGTCCCCTTCAAACCAAATCGCTCTGGGATTCCCCTCCAAAATCACTACCCAAGAGACACAGCGAGCAAAGCAGAAGGACTGCGCTCCCAGCTTTTCTTACCTGCAGGCACACACAGCACAGCACAGCACAGCACGTTGGACAGAAAAGCCACAGGGTTAGCCCTGCCAGAGGCGTCCGGCACACCCACGGCGACCGAAGGGAAGGAGGGAGCCTGGGAACACGGAGTAAAAGACACTTTAATTAGGAGTACACCGAGCACTAGCCAGGTCATTCACACAGCTTCACTGTCCAGTCACACAAAAAGCACTCACCGAGGCCTCAGTTAGGATGGCTCCTGACGCTGACCAGGTGAATACCTCCCTGGAAGCCCGCTCCGCTCCTGCCAGGCACTGGGGCTCACCCCCAGGGGGGCTTTGCCAGCACCCAGTGGAAATTAAAATTACAGCCCGGGCAGGAAATTCAAATTACAGGCCAGCAGGACCGCTCCTGGCCAAGGCCACTGCTCCGTGCAAGTCAGACCACTGACCACCCGGGGCTGGGGATTTTCAGGGGCACGCTTCCAGCTTTTATTCTCCAGAAACTCCAGTTCTTCCTGGCACCCCTTGCCAGAAAGTCTTCCCCTGCTGCAAGAGGTCACTTTAGTCTTTCGAGGGGCCAGACTGCCAAAGCCCGGCCAGTCCATTCCCACGAGGAAAGGTAGCTTTGTCTTGGACAGGATGCTGGGGGGGAGACACAAAATAAAAGTTTAATTGAAAACAACTGCCGAGAATAGAAAGCAATTCAAACAGAAGGCAGACAAGACTCGTGCCAAACCCAATACATTTGACTTCAAAGGAGAATTATTTCCCTCTGCACCTCAGAGTAGGCAATTCTCACCCGGGTCCTGCTTACCATCGTCGCACAAAAGGTGCTGACAACATTTTTCGTGATGCCAGTGGAGAGATATTAGAGCACACCGCACAGGGAAGCCGAGCCTGCCCCATCCCTGCAAGTGTTCCAGGCCAGGCTGGATGGGACTGGAAGCATCCAGCCGGGGATGAGAGTGGAAGGTGCCCCTGCCCACGGAAGACAGGGTGCCCTTTAAAGGTCCCCTTCAAACCAAATCGCTCTCTCATTGCCCTCCAAAACAACTCCCAAAGAGATACAGCAAGCAAAGCAGAGGGACTGCACTCCCAGCTTTTCTTACCTGCAGGCACACAGCACAGCACGCTGGACAGAAAAGCCACAGGGTTAGTCCTGCCAGAGGCGTCCGGCACACCCACGGCGACCAAAGGGAAAGAGGCAGCCTGGGAACACGGAGTAAAAGACACTGTCGTTAGGAGCACCCCGAGCAAGAGCCGGCTCATTCCCACAGGCAGCTTCGCTGTGCAGTCCCACAAACAGCACTGACCTACCGGGGCCTCAGTTAGGATGGCTCCTGATGCTGACCAGGTGAACACCTCCGTTTGCCCCGGGGGTCAAGAAGAACATCCCTGGTAGGAAGTCACCCTGAACAACAAAAAGGCAAAAGTAGTGAAGCACGGGGGCCTCTTCTGACTACATTGCCACCAGCATTCCATAGCAAATGCCACGACTGTTCTGTTACAGACGAGAGAAGCCCGCTCTCCCAAACAAACAGCGAGGAGATTTATGGGCACGCCTGAAAATTTCCCGTGAGAAATTTTTTGTAACTAAGGAGCAGGTGCTGTCTTGAGTTGAAGGCATCACTTTGACAGACACTTAGTACAGCAAACTCTTCAGCAGAGGAATTAATTGCTGCCTATTTGAACAGCAGGGGAGAGAAAATGACAGTCTAATAGAAGACAAGAAAAGCAGAACTGCAATCAGCAGCCTTTTCCTCCATCTCTCCCGAGAAAGCCTAGTTTGTCTGTTCTAATAATTCTATGCCCTTTTCTACATGAAACTTACACCAAGGCTGAAAAAACAACTAGAAAACAAGGAGAGAAGCTTTTTAGAGCTTCACGTGATTTTCCCAAACCGATCCCAGAAAAGCAGAACTGGGTAGAATGGACTCACCTCGAGGCCTTTGGTCTTTTTTTCCATAAGCTTCATCACCTGATTGAAAAAGCAGAGTAGACTTGGTATTTAGGCTCACAACAGGAAAACCTCCCCTTCATTTCCTAAAAGAAACTCCATTAATCTGCACAGCTGCAGGCGCGTCTCCAGCTGTTAAAGCCTTTCAGCTTTTCAGAGGGTGAGAACGCCCTGCTAAGGAAGGCTGAAAAATGCTCGGACCCTGCGGCATAGGTCAAAGAGCACCTCGATTTTGTCTGTGTTCCAGTCCCTGGCTAAAGAAACAGCAGAACAACTGCAGTTGTTCCCTGCCTTTTCCCAAAGAGGTTTTGCCAGGTGCTGGGGCCAGCCCGGGCACTGCCGGGGCAGCCAGAGCTTTCTGCGGTGGCCCCTTTTGTCCGGGAGGAACCTCCGTCCCTATTCGATCCTGGCAATCGGACTGGCAACGCAAGCCAAGTCACCGGCAGAATTCTGCACCTTTGGTCTCCTCGGAGCGCCCACGGCGAGGGGAAAAAGAACCTTTGGGTCACTGTCCCGAGGACGGAAACCAACAAAACCACACCACCGGACCGAATTCACCCGCAGAAGCCCAAATTCACCGAACGCCTGCTGAACTCAGCAGGAACACACTCCCTCAAGCCCAAGGCATCCTTAGGACGCCTCCGAGTCCGGACTGAAGCTCGGAGAAGCCCGGCACTGACCAAACACCGCCGCTCGCCGGCCCCGACCGCCGGGCGCTGCCTCGCAGTCGCCGCCTGGCGGACACGGCCGGGAACGGCACTGCAGCCGCGCGCCCCCCCCCTTGCGAGACCCGCGGCGCCTTTCGCGAGGACGGGCCTTTCTTCCCGAAAACCTGCCCTTCCCTAGGAAAAGCTGAGCAATTCACAGAGTTGCTGGTTTTATCCCGGCTTCCCAAAGGACTTCTCTCTCCCGGCGGCAGTGGCGGCAGCAGCGGCAACGCTCCCCGGGAAGCCCTGACCGAGGGTGGGAATTGACACACAACAAGCCAAGAGCATGAACTCAGCCCCCAAACACTCCACAACAGACCAATTTACAGTCACTTTTGCCTCCTCTCCCCCGCGCAGGCACAGGCTTTGGGATTCCAAGGCAAAGCCCGAGAGGCCCAGAGAGCAGCAGCCCCTCAGCCCCAGCACGGCCTCCCCCGGGCTCCCCCGGCCGGGAACCGGCCCAGCCAGCCCCTGCTGTGCAGCACAGCAGGCGGGGGGATGACTTTTGGGACCCCTCCCTGGCCGCTGCAGAGCAATGCAGGCATCGGGGCCAAGTCCTGCCCGGCCCCCGGGCACTGCAGACAGTTCAGCCCCAGCAGCAGCTGCAGCAGCAGCAGCAGCAGCAGCAGCAGCGGGCTGTTCTGCCTCTTGCTCCCCTCTCATTTGGACCCCAACGGTGAGGAACAAGCCCCGGGCACAATCGGCACCGAGCAGCAAGGCCTGGGCTCGCAAAAGGCCCAGGCCTGCCTACTCCAGGCTCTGGGCTTCCTTTGCTTTCTTCTGCTGCAATTCTCCTGCCCCGGCAAGCGTTAAAAGACAGACTGCCCGCTGAGACGTGCCCCGAAACAGCCATCAGTCCCCAGGCCAGAAAATCTCAGCGCCACACTTCGAAACCCTGCCGCAAGGCCCCTGGCGAAGCCAAGGGGAGCTGGGATTCCCTGGAGTCCCAGGGAACCGAGGGGAAGGTGGCAAAGGGGCAGAGAACAAACACCACCCCCCCCAGCTGCTTCTCCCTTAAAAACCACCCCTCCAGCCAGGCGCAGCTTGCTCTTGGTATTTCAGCCCCTTGTTGTCCTGCGAGCTCAACGCGACAAAGGGGCCCTGCAAGATCCGCTTCTCTGTCCCTGAGCATCACATTAGCCCTCCCGCGGGGGTGGGGGGGGGGGCCGGAGGCCAAGGGCACATCGATACCCGGCCCTGCCGCGTCCGTCCCCGCCTCCCCTTCTCCGGCGGCTGGCACGCAGTGCGAGTGTCCTCCGCAGAGGCGAAGAAAGCGGCCCGTACCGCTTCCCCCTGCTGCAGGCCCCGCTGGCCGCGGTAGAGGCAGAAGAGCGGCCGCCGCCCCCCCTCCGTGCCCCCTCTTACCCCGGCAACGATCTCCTGCAGAGCCCGACGTCGGATCTGCCGCCGTGGGTCGCTTCCGGGGGGGGGAGGCGGCGGCGCAGCCCCGACAGCATCTCCGGGGCACGGCGGGACCGACCGGGAGCGGAGCGGAGCGGAGCGGAGCGGAACGGGGCGGGCGCCGCGACCGCCTGGGATCGTCGCGCGTGCGCCGCGCGCCGCGGCGCGAGAGGGGGCTGCCCGCGCCGGTGCCTGCCGCCGCCCACGAACCTGCCGCCCGCGCCCGGCGCCGCCGAGCGCCCCGCCCCGTCCCCACAGCGGGAAGCGGCGCGGCGAGACGGCGCTGCGGGCGCGGGGCGGGGGTCCGGGTCGCGGCGGAGGTCAGGCAACAGGATAGACGCCTCTCTGAGGCCAGGGGGCCTCTCGCCGCCATCTTTAGTGTGGCCTCGGCTAAGTTCCGGTCCTGGCGGCGCCATCTTGAGTGTGGCGTCGAGGCGAACTTCCGGGCCGGGGCCGCCATCTTTAGTGTGGTCGTTTCGGTCCTGGCGGCGCCATCTTTACTGTGGTCTTGGCGGACTTCCTGGCCCGGACCGCCATCTTTAGTGTGGTCGTTCCGGTCCTGGCGGCGCCATCTTTACTGTGGCCTTGGCGGACTTCCTGGCCGGGACCGCCATCTTTAGTGTGGTCGTTCCGGTCCTGGTGGCGCCATCTTTACTGTGGGCTTGGCGGACTGCCGGGCAGGGACCTTGGAGGACTTCCGGTCGCTCTCTACTTCCGGTGACCGAGTTTACCCAAATTACCGTCCCTCCTCGCTAATTTCTGCGCTTTCACCCCAAAAAATCTTCATGTTATTCCCCCCACACACACCCCGGGAGAGACGGGAGACCGCCAGTCCCGCCCTGCCGCCGGAACCGGCCCTTAACTCGAGCGGGGAGCGCTGCACCGCCACGAGAGCCACTGCGCATGCGTCGCCGGTCCCTCTCCTGACTGCCCTTACTTACCACGTGATCGCCGGCGTCCTGCCAACGACTGCGCACGCGCCGCCGTCGCCACCTTGGCTTCCCCCCCACCCCGCCGCCCGGCTTCGCTTTCTTACTGCGGCTCCCCCTCCGCTTTTTCGGCTCCCTGGGGTTCCCTTACCCACATTTTGGGGTCCCCTTCTCGCATTTCAGGGGTGATGACCCCGCAATTTACGGGTCGGGGGGGGGAGGAGAGGAAACGGGGTGCCCAAGAAGGGGGTTCTTTTTTTTTTTTTTTCTCTTTTAGTGCAGTTTCATTTTATTGCCTTTTTAGTTTTTTTGCCTTTTTTTTAATTTTCTTTTGTTTTTTATATTTCCTTTTTTATTTCGTTTATTTTTTATTCTCTTTATTTTTCATTTTCTCTCCCAGTGCTCCCCAGTAACAGCCAGTGCTCCCCAACAACCCTCAGTAACACCCAGTGCTCCCCAACAACCCCCAGGAACACCCAGTGCTCCTCAACAACCCCCAGGAACACCCAGTGCTCCCCAAAAATTGACCCAAAACTGACCCAAATCATCCCAAAAGCTGACCCAAAACTGACCCAAATCACCCCAAACAATGACCCAAAACTGACCCCAAAAACTGACCCAAATCATCCCAAAAACTGACCCAAAACTCTGCATTTATTTGGCATCATTTCCTCTCAAAAACAACATCTCCAATTTAGCCATCATTTTAAAATCATCCCAGGAATCAAAAGGGACTGGAAAACACACACAAATCATTCCTACACCCACCAAATCATTAGCAATTGGAACCCGATTCCCTCATCTCTCTCCTTGTGCTTCTTGGCTGGAAAACCTGATGATCCCCACTGGCTATTTTTAGGCCCCTTTTCTTCCACAGCTCCTTTCCTCCCGGCTGAAACCTCCTGGCATCTTCAGGGCTTACCTGGAGGGAAGCCCCTCTGAGGTATTTCCTCTCGTGGCAATTCTGTGGCATGAAGAAGGAAAAAAAGCACGTCAAGAGCTCCTTCTCCCCCCTTCCCTCGCATACACCCTCCCAGTTTGTCCTTGGCAGCTCCATCCCCCCGGCACCCGCACCCGACGCTTCGGCTCCACTGGGAAAGGGACAGCAAGTGCACAAGCAAGTTCAGTGCTGGGCAGGGGCTCCCTGGGGAACGGCACTTCAGTGCTTTAGTCCGTGGCCTTTCCTGCTGCCCTCCCCCCCGGAGGCAGAGGATGACCCGGCCCTTGTTTCTCCCACGCTCGCAGACCCAGGTCCTGCTCCTTTGGCCCCACTTTTCTTAGCAGACCCGGCATCATTTCCCAGGGTCCCCAGGAAACTTCTGCACTTGACCCATTGCTGAGTGCAGAGCACAGGGCGAGGGAAGGACAAATTTCTCGGCGCCCACCCCCTGGAATTTTCCTTCTCCGCAGCACGCTCCCGTTCCCGCTGTCTCTGGAGGTGCCCGCACGAGTCCTCCTTCTCCCAGCACCTCAGAGAATGTCCTCTTCACCCCGGTCCTGCTTACCGGCGTCCAACAAAACACGCTGACGACATTTTTCAGGATGCCAGTGGAGAGATATTAGAGCACACTGCCCAGGGAAGCTGAGCCTGCCCCATCCCGGCAAGTGTTCCAGGCCGGGCTGGACGGGACTCGCAGCAACCGGGGACAGTGGAAGGTGTCCCTGCCCACGGAAGGCAGGCTGGCCTTTGAAGGTCCCCTTCAAACCAAATCGCTCTGGGATTCCCCTCCAAAATCACTACCCAAGAGACACAGCAATCAAAGCAGAGGGACTGCACTCCCCGCTTTTCTTACCTGCAGGCACACACAGCACAGCACAGCACGTTGGACAGAAAAGCCACAGGGTTAGTCCTGCCAGAGGCGTCCGGCACACCCACGGCAACCGAAGGAAAACAGGGAGCCTGGGAACACGGAGTAAAAGACACCTTAATTAGGACCACACTGAGCAATAGCCAGGTCATTCACACAGCTTCACTGTCCAGTCACACAAAAAGCACTCACCGAGGCCTCAGTTAGGATGGCTCCTGACGCTGACCAGGTGAATACCTCCCTGGAAGCCCGCTCCGCTCCTGCCAGGCACTGGGGCTCACCCCCAGGGGGGCTTTGCCAGCACCCAGTGGAAATTAAAATTACCGCCCGGGCAGGAAATTCAAATTACAGGCCCTCAGGACTGCTCCTGGCCAAGGCCACCGTTCCGTGCGAGTCAGACCGCTGACCACCCGGGGCTGGGGATTTTCAGGGGCACGCTTCCAGCTTTTATTCTCCAGAAACTCCAGTTCTTCCTGGCACCCCTTGCCAGAAAGTCTTCCCCTGCTGCAAGAGGTCACTTTAGTCTTTCGAGGGGCCAGACTGCCAAAGCCCGGCCAGTCCATTCCCACGAGGAAAGAAAGGTAGCTTTGTCTTGGACAGGATGCTGAGGGGGGAGACACAAAATAAAAGTTTAATTGAAAACAACTGCCGAGAATAGAAAGCAATTCAAACATAAGGCAGACAAGACTCGTACAAAACTGAATTACATTGGACTTCAAAAGAGAATTATTTCCCTCTGCACCTCAGAGAAGGCAATTTTCACCCGGGTCCTGCTTACCATCGTCGCACAAAAGGTGCTGACAAAATTTTTCACCATGCCAGTGGAGAGATATCAGAGCACACTGCACAGGGAAGCCGAGCCTGCCCCTGGATCCCTGCAAGTGTTCCAGGCCAGGCTGGATGGGACTTGCAGCATCCAACCGGGGATGAGAGTGGAGGGTGCCCCTGCCCACGGCAGAGAGGGTGCCCTTTAAAGGTCCCCTTCAAACCAAATCGCTCTCTCATTGCCCTCCGAAACAACTCCCAAAGAGACACAGCAACCAAAGCAGAGGGACTGCACTCCCAGCTTTTCTTACCTGCAGGCACACACAGCACAGCACGTTGGACAGAAAAGCCACGGGGTTAGTCCTGCCAGAGGCGTCCGGCAAACCCACGGCGACCTAAGGGAAAGAGGCAGCCTGGGAACACGGAGTAAAAGACACTGTCGTTAGGAGTACCCCGAGCAATAGCCGCGTCATTCCCACAGGCAGCTTCGCTGTGCAGTCCCACAAAAAGCTCCGAGTCCGGCTCGAAGCTCGGAGAAGCCCGGCACCGACAAAACGCTCCAGCTCTCCGCTTCCAAGCCCGCCCCCGACCGCCGGGCCCCGCCTCGCAGTCGCCGCCTGGCGGACACGGCCGGGAACGGCACTGCAGCCGCGCCCCCCCCCTTGCGAGACCCGCGGCGCCTTTCGCGAGGACGGGCCTTTCTTCCCGAAAACCTGCCCTTCCCTAGGAAAAGCCGGGCAATTCACAGAGTTGCTGGTTTTATCCCGGCTTCCCAAAGGACTTCTCTCTCCCGGCGGCAGTGGCGGCAGCGGCAGCAACGCTCCCCGGGAAGCCCTGACCGAGGCTGGGAATTGACACACAACAAGCCAAGAGCATTAACTCGGCCCCCAAACACTCCACAACAGACCAATTTACAGTCACCTTTGCCTCCTCTCCCCCGCGCAGGCACAGGCTTTGGGATTCCAAGGCAAACCCCGAGAGGCCCAGAGAGCAGCAGCCCCTCAGCCCCAGCACGGCCTCCCCCGGGCTCCCCCGGCCGGGAACCGGCCCAGCCAGCCCCTGCTGTGCAGCACAGCAGGCGGGGGGGTGACTTTTGGGACCCCTCCCTGGCCGCTGCAGAGCAATGCAGGCATCGGGGCCAAGTCCTGCCCGGCCCCCGGGCACTGCAGACAGTTCAGCCCCAGCAGCAGCAGCAGCTGGAGTGGCCCTACAGCCCCCCAACCGGGCACGGCCCAGTTTGGGGCCACTGCCACCCACCCTCCTCCTGCCAGGGGAGCTCCCGGCGCAGCCTGGCAGCCTTGGGGCACCGCTCGGGAGCTCCCTTTAGAAAATAAAAGACACGACAATCCAATGTATTTTTGGGGTATTTTTAACTTTATTTTATTTTTTATTTTAGAAAGCCCGGCAGAACTCACCGAGGCGGTGCAAAGGCTGCCAGGATTATTTTTGTTATAAGTAAAATCGGCACTAGGCTCAAATATCGTAGTAAAAAGTTTTATTATAGATTTATATAAAAATCAAATAAGCAAATTACAGCGCTGGGTGACTTAGTGAGCTTTCCTTGCTCATCCAAGGCACACTTCAATAATTTCCAATCTGCCTTTTATAGGTTTGGAGCTGCTTATCTCTTTTAAAATCCCCTCCTTTGTTCATCAGGTCTGTCTGCGCAGGCTCTGTTCTTGTTGCCAAGAGGCTTTAAGCATGCGTTATCTTGTTGCTAGGAGACAAGCTCGGCTCTGTTCACTTCATCCTTTTGACGTAGTCAGCTTTTTCTGCGCATGTGCCATCTTGCCGCTGGAAAATAGTTCTGTTCTCTTTTTCGGTTCTTTTTCTTATTACATAACATAACAAAATATCACTAATTATGGTAACATAACATTATGGTTTGTGTGATATATAAATAATTGTGATTCGTGAAGCAAATGGGTGACTACATTAAAAACAGACTAAATAGATTCTAAAACTCAACTACACCCCCACAAGGAAACAAAACAGACCCTCACAAGGTCAAAAGGCCTAAAACTTTCTCACTATCCTAAGAATGAAATATAGTACAACTTTAAGTCTCTAGGCGCCTACTCGTCCAAGAGTACATGAATTAGGACTGGCTGCAGAGATAGCTCTTTTAACCTTAGCTGTAAATATAATAGAACTTTAAATCTTTAGGCGCCTGTTCGTCTAAGAATACATGAACTATGACTGGTTGTAGAGATAACTCTCAGCTTCAGCTGTGAGAAAACTTACACATTAAACATTTAGCCAAAAACCCACAGAATATACAGGTATATGATACAATCAATATGCATGAGGTAGTCAAGACAAACACTAAATGAAATTATTACTTGAAACTTATAGAAACTTGGGACTTTGTTTATTGCAATTTGTAGTTACAGTGTTGCAAATATAATTTGATAAGCAAATTATCTCTCCTTTGGTCTTTATTGGCTATCACAATTTTCATTAGAATGCATTTTTTGTTGTATTTTTAAATTTTATTTTTCTTTTTATTTTAATTTTAAATTTTGTTATTATTCTCATTAAAGGCTGTGTAAGGCGGCCACGCCCCCCCGGCCGGGAGCCTTTCTTGTGACATTATCATTTGCTCCAAGGCCTCTTTGAAAGCTGATCTTGGGTGGGAGTGCAAATAATTACAGAAGTATTGTTTAAAGCCAAAAATCCGTGCATCAGCACATTTCCAGAGACCAGTGTTAACAGGAGGCTCCTACCACTCCAATCCACACCCTCATTGCTCTTGGAGTTTTCGTACTTCAGTCCACACCACAGGCTCTTAAGACTTCAAATTCTAAGATCCCCAGAGTAGAGACTGCCACAGAAAGCACATGGATAAGTAATGCTTCCAACAGGCTACACAGAACAAATTTCTGAAAAAGAAGAATGCAAACCCAGCCCAAACAAACGCAAGCGCACTGCTAATGGTTATCGCCTCACTAAGCACCAAGAGACACACAATGCTTTAGTCCATCCTAGTTTGACAAGCTTGTCCAAAGCAGCATCTTAAAGCAATCTGCAAGCATTCTCTATAAAAATCCTTCACTATCAGCTCAACAGCCATGGGAAAGCATGCAGTTAAGTTTATTTCCTCCCCGCCTCCCAAAATAGCTTTTGCATTAACCAAAAAAACCTCTTTTCCTGAGATCTTTTTCCATGTGCTTCTCTCAGGCAGAATACATTCCTAATTTCTAATTTTTCATCTGTTTGGCAAGTTTTCCCATCATCCACACTGTGTCCTTGGAGTAACATTACCAAGTGAGGAAAAGCATTACTTTTGATAGAAATAAGACTCTTCATCCTAAAACACTAAATTAAAGCGTACCCACTAGACATATGAAAATGCCGCAAAGAATTAATACATAAAACAGTTTATTTTCCACTCCAAGAGATCTCACAAACTTACCAGAAACAAGCTTTAAAATAAAAGACTGCTTGGTAAAGCATACGTCTACCCCTCAAAAAGAGATGGAGACTTCTTCAGACAAGATGTGCTTCTTGATAAACACTGCTGAAGGTGAAAATCCATTTACATTTAATGCTACCACATTGGGGTTTGCAGTTCAGTAAATACTTTCTCTCCCATAGAAACTCCTCCCATTAATGAGCAGCTTTGCCTTAACAAGGATTTGAGGACTTTGGCTTATTACAATATACCATATACTGTTTCACTGTGCACAATACAGGGAAACCAGCTGAAACTCTAGTAGGCACCTTCCATCTCTCCTAAAAACCAGAGAGAAGCAGTGCCTTAGGACATCCAAAGAATGTGAGGCGAGCTAAGAGATGGCACGGGGTTCGTTTGCATCAGAAGGGTTCCACTGGTCATGCCAAGCTGCTTCTGAAGTGTCTCAGGATTCAAGTTCCTTCAGCACAGTGCCAGAAAGCTACCGATTCCTGGCAGCAGAGATCTTCCTGTATTTGTATATGAAAGCCTCTGTCTTCCCAAGACTAACCCCATAGACACCATCCGGCACCAGAGACCCAAAATGTGTCTGTCTGCTGCTGAGAAAGGATTCTCCAACACCATCTGCCACAGAGGAAGAATTCTCATCAACACTTGGGGCTTTTGCAGTGGCTGTTTCACTGGTGCCATCAGCAACGGCCTCAGGAGAGTCACTTCCAGCACACGTGGTCAAGCCATCCATGCGCTTTCGGAGATCTTGGCTCAGCAGCAATACAATAGTCCCTCCAACACGGAGCACTCTGGCAATTGCAGGAAAAATAAAGGTTAGTGTTCATCCCACCTGGCATTCCTTTGCCTGTGCAGAACTCCACACTGCTGACACTTCAGATGCCACTTGCACTCAATAAAACACCTGAGTGTCATGACTCAACCCAGGAAGCTACACCTCCAAATGGAATCTAAATTCCCTATCTTCACGCCTCTTCCTAAATGGGAGAAAACAGGGTGAAATGGGAGAAATGCCACCATTGTGGCATTTACACCAAACCCTAAGCATGTCAAAGCCACACGTACCTTTCCATTTCCTGGAGAATATCCGGTAGGAGCTGGGCATCATCCGTGATCTTGAACTTCTTCCCAAATGGAATATCCGAAATCACAGTGTCAAAGCTTTCTGAAGGCAATGGCAGGGCTGCAGAATAAAGGCAGGTCTTTACCTCTGACTGTCTGAAAAATGCAAAGCAGCTATGACCCCATTCCCCTTTTAGAACACTGCCAGCTCTTTTGTGGGTTATGCACCCAGATTCACACTCCTGCTGCACTTGCCCTCACAAACAGCACTACCAGTCTGCAGACTGGGAAGAGACAAATGCATGACAGCATGGTTTAGTTTGCACATTCTGTGTTACTGGTGATACGTTTGTCCCAACATAAGTCTTTGAATAGGGCACTGCACGGTCCCAAACTGCTTCTCAACACACAGTACATTTTAAATGTAAAATGCAAAATGCAAAAGAAGCTTGGGAGCACTTCACTTAGTGCAGATGTTCAAATGCACACGTATGAATGGCAAGGAACCACATTAAATTCCTCTTCAACCTCCTTTTCTCCCCCCAAGAATCTGGTTACACCCAGAATCACTTGGCACTCTGTCAGAGCTGGTGTTTTTGGAGTCTTTCCAGAGTTTCTGCACCCCAGGAACAGTCAGTTCTCCTGACCACGATGAAGCACCACAACCTGTGGTGATAAAGATCAGCCACATACAAGGCTGTGCTGGCCAGAGCATAGCCAGCATGTTCAAGTAGAAAACTATGGGTCCTCCTTCCATAGGGTGCTCGAAACTGATGGGACAAGGCCATGAGCAATGTGACACAGCTTTGGAGTTAGCCCAATTCTCAGCAGACAACAGGACCAAAGACCTCCAACAGTCCCTTCTCACCTAAACCCTGCTGTGATTCTATGTCAACTTTTCCAGAACTAGCTGGAGATGTTTCCTGGACCATCCTTGTATCAACACTTGAAGCACAACAATTTTTATAACAATTTTGTCTGCAAAAACATAAGGATGAATCACCCACAGCCCTCCTCAAGATGTGCAGAAATAACAGCTTCTGAACAGTGATGAAGACACCAATTACTTGTTCAGTGTTAGAAAACCTGACACCTAAGTACCTTCCATTATCCTAGAAGCCAAACTCAAACATAGCTTTTAAGAAATAAACCTATATTCTTATAAAAAATAAATAATATTTCTTATCTTCTGGTAAGAAATATCGCAAGGAAAAAAAATATGCATACTTCATCACCCATGCACAGGGATTGCCTGTCATGAATTTCATACAGGGATAATTTAGCCTTAGGCTTTGATGTCCATAATATGGTCAAAGAATTATTACCTTCTCTACAGATCAGGCTGTGGATTAAGAGCAGATTCGCTCCTACAGGAGAAAGGCACCATCATGCTGACTTCGTTCTTACCACAGTTCCCGGGAGCAGGCAGCAAGGTAGGGAGAACAAATAATTATCCTTTCACTAGCACTACAGAGTCAATGCTCAGCTATTTGTTGGGAGTTGGCTCTACAACATATCACCTCAAGAGGACCTAATTACCTGTATAATCCCAGACCCACAAAAAATTTCTCTTGGAAAGCCTACAGACATACCTTTCACCGAAGCTTTAAGCAACTCAATCTTATCCATTAAGCCTGCAGTTCTAATATTCACATCTGCACCCTCTAACTGTGAATCACTTATATCAGCACCCCAGTAACAGGCTTCCTGTTCAGAGAGAGAGAGAGAGAGAAAAGTAATTTTGTTAACACTCAGGTTATTTATTTTATAAGCCCTTCTCAGCATTGCCTTGTTGCATAGCTCTTGCAAGACAGCCCCCTTGTGTACCATTACACAGAGCGACTCCCAACCCAGGAGGAATGGGATAAGTATGTGCTGTCTTCACTCCTTTGATGTTCTGGTCTGCTCAAGATACTTGTAACTTACAGAAATATGAAGGGTATGTCCTAACAGCAAGAGCCCAGCTGGCTACAGCTGTCTCTAATGCTGACAACTAACTGTACGGCCACGCTGACTCCTGCAGTCACGCCAGGAGCCCAGGCAGCGTTAGAAGTCCATGGTTGCCTCACACGAACCCTGCAGTGTAAACCCAGTGCTCCCCAGTCTGTAGGACGTGGTTTCACATTCCTGTACAGGAATGTTTGTACTAACACCCTTTTAGCAGCTGCCTAGAAAGATCAGTTTGGTTTCACCTTTCCAGTGATGGACTTTGGCACAACTGATCCAGAGAAAACTCTGTGCCATAACTACCAGCTGTCCTGCAAAGGCCCAGTCAGCTGCAGCTGGGATACTTACAGGCCACTCTTTGGCAGCCTCCAGCAGTATCGTTCCTAGCCCGCACATGGGATCCAGCACAAAGGCACCAGCCTATAAAAACAAAGGGGTTATTGCATCCCAAGCAAGACAGACTCCTCCCTCAGGACAAAGATATCTCAAAGGATGTACATATTCCCACTGAATCTAGCACAGGTAACAATTATCGCTGGTTTACCAGGCCAAACTCGCTTCTAAGAGAATAGAGTAAAAAGCATCAATAACTTCACTACAGACAGTGCTTCAAGGCATCCAGCCCTGAGGTGCTATTCAGGGGCAAACATTACAAGTTGTCTGCAGACAGACATTGGTACCAAATTAATCTGTGGAAATAAATCACATTTGCTCCTGTTCTCCCTTGGGAAACAACTATAAACAAGGTTTGAAGTCTGTACAGTGAAAAAAATCTTGCCACTTAGACATGTATTTGCATAAGGAACAACAGCTCTGCTGAGAAGGACCTGGAATTACAGCAGACACCTTGCTGAACAGCAGGTGATGGCACACTGACCACAGATAAAGCAAACCCTGTCCTCATGCATTAGATGGTGGGGCATTAAAATCCTCACACTCCTACAAAGCCTCCAGCTCCAGCCCTGATGAGCAGCACCCCCCTTTTCCTTCATTCAGGATTCCATATCTTTGCCAGGAACATTCACTGACACGGATTTCGGCCAGAGATGCCATGGCCCATGCAACTGTTGACCGCAGTCCTGCTGTTTTGATATACTCTCTGTTTGCCAATGGAAGCCTGCAAACAGAAAAAAAAAAAAAAAATCCGTGTAAGGTAACGGTAGAACCACCCAGAAAAGCCCACGTAATAGCAAAGAACAAATGAACTGGAAAGATCTGCAGAGAGACTGAAACCAGAGTCCGCTTTAAACCATAACTCGCTGCAGAGTCTGGCCTGTGTCCTCACACAGATTCCAGGCAGATCAAAAGACTAATGTGACAATCCAGTGAATATCAAACTAGAAGATGGACACAGTGGACAGCAAGACTATTTACAAATCCTGCTGGTTCTGATACTGTCAAGACAAATCTGGTGAGGAGAATGCCTACCTGAAAAGAGGAATCCCCACCACAGAGTGAATGTCATTAAGATGTACAAAGATCTAAAAGAGGAAAAAAAAAAAATTTTAAACTCTCAACCTGACATGACAATAGCTTTAACTCATTTAAACCAGACACAAATGTTTCTACAAACTTCCAATCCTAGTTTTTAAGAACAAAAATGCATACGTTAGGCAATTATGATTAATTGGAAGAAATCCCACTAGATAATCTGAATGCCACTTTAAAGAGGATTTAATGCTTAAGCAAGCTGGAAGGGGATTTTGTCAGCCAGAAATCCATGAACAAGCACTTGAATTTATAATGGAACCCATTTTTTTGTAACAGTGTGGAAATTTGTAATAATGAATCCATTTATTCTAAGTGGTAGAATATTATTCACTATATACCTAACAATTCACATACCCCCCTCATTTAAATAAAAATATATTAAAAACAAACAAACAAAAAAACCCCAACACTCACAGTGGAGCCAGTAAGCGACATTACAGACGGAAGGTAAACCTGAGTAATCCTTCCAGAAACACAGACAGCTCAAAGAAATTCTTCTGCTGCCACACAGGGAGCATCCCAAAAGAAGACTGAGCTCCCCAAGCAGGACTTGCATGACTACAATCCCTGCCCCCAGGAAATCCAGAGGAAAATATGATGCTGTTGAAAAATTCTAGTCCTCAGCACTTGAATGAACAAACTCTGGGCAAGATTCAGAGCAAAATCTGGGCAAGAACAGGAGCCCCATCTAAGCCTCAACAAAGCTGTACATAATGCTCAGCCCAGGAAAACCAGCCCCAGTTTTCACAGGTCTCAGATCTCCCAGCATTAGTGCTGAGAGCGGCTTCCACAGGTCAGACCCAAGGATGGAGAAACAGCTTGTCAAGAGCAACGAGTCCTTTCCAAGGTCTTCAGGAGCCTGCACCATCGAGGGTGTACTAAGCAAGCTGCTTGTCAAGGACAGGGCCCAGGGGGAGGTTCTTCCACAAATGGCATTCTCAGGTCTAGCTCCCCAAGAACGTGCCCTTGCTGCTTGCTCTCTTCCCCTACAGAGGCTAAACCAGGTGCCCCACAGCTCAGGTGATCTCCATTTGCAGGGAGTCAGAATCCAGCAGTGCCAGATCCTGAGACACCTCCTGTACAGATCCTTCCCCTCACGTGCAGGCCCACGCAGCCAGGCTGGGTTTATTTTAGTGCTCTGGAAAGCACACACACAGGGGCTATAGACACTCCTTGCTCAGTGCTATTGAGTGATTTCCAGTTAAATTCAGTGGCAGAAAGACAACCGGGAAGAGGCCACAGTCCCCATACAAAGGGAGCAGAGAACAAAACAAAAGATGTCCTGGGCAGTTTGGGAAGCACCAACAGGCCGTCTGGCAGGCAAGCACCACTACCTCAAGGTCAGGGTCCCGCAGATCAGCACGCCACCCACACTGCTTCATGAGTGCTACGCCAATGGCTCTTCCGATCTCCTGCAAGGAGGAAGAACAATCACAGGCAATAAAAATAACAGAATTGCCAACCATGACTGCACAACTCAGAAATCCCATGGAAAAGAACGAGTCTCTCTTTATCCCTAGGAGAACAGTTCACACAAAGACCAGAAGAGGCACAGGAGGGCAGAGCAGGTGAGTGAGGGGCAAAGCAAATATACCACAGGACAAACGACCATTACCCAACTGGAGTGAGGGAGGCTGGAGATCAAGTCCTGCCCAAGTCACAACAAAAGTTGCCACCGTTTCAGAATTCTAAATCGCATACACAAAATACTTCCCAAGGCTCTAAACCAGATTACTCAACAGAAAACCTGTGAATGCACAGCCACAACTCAAGATTTTAATGCTTTCATTACACCTAGAAAGCTCTGACTGTCTTCAGAGTATGAGAGTTCAAACACACAAATTTGCTGGGAGGCTCATGTGTCCCACCTCTAGTGGTACTAGGTAGCACTAAAAGTACTAGTTTTAGTAGGAAAAAAAATCTAAACTACTGTTAGCTTCAAGTAAGAAAAAGCTGCAAGTTCTGGCTTTTGCCCCTTCTACACTGCCACAACTGAGAGGAGTCTGGCTCCACAGTTCTTGCAATGGCCCTTTAAGTAGCTGTAAACTTATCCGATCACTCCTCAGCCTCGAGGCCCAGCTACCTCAACCTCGTACCTTTGCTTATTCTCAATAAAAGGTATAGATCTGAAAAACGTTCAGGATAGTCGTGTCCAGAAATTAACAACAGCCTTTGTATTTCCACTTGTTTAAGGTAAACGCAGGTTAAGGGCTTTTTGAGAAAATACAGAAAAGGCTTACATCAGTTTGTTATTCTAGAACATGACACTGTTCACCTTTGCTAAATTCTTTTAAAACACAGACACTTCAGCATACCTGTGAAGTCAGTATTTTGGCAATTGCTCCACTACAACGACAAGACACTCTGAAACTGAAGCTAAGCTGTTCATTTGCAGTACAGTTCTCTCCACTGTCTCTGGAAGGGTCTTCTGAGGAAGCGCTGCTCTCAGTCCGGCACTCCTGATCACTGATTCTCTCTGGCACCACACACCTCTCTCCAGCTTCCACCTGACATTCCTCAGACACGTCTCTCTCTTGTTCCGTTTTCTGCCTTTTACTTGCAGTATTTGTCTCTTCTTCTGACTTTCTCTTCAGAGCCAATGGGTTTTCTCGAGTGACATCACCTTTTTTCCCCTCATGTCCATGAAGGTTTCTCCAAACAGAGATAATATCCAACCAATATCTCGGTTCCTCAATTACAAGGCTTTTAATCTCATGTAGCATTTTCCCTGGAAGAAAAAAGCAGTTTTGTGCTAAGTAGTTCAGTCTCAGCATTTGATTTTTCTACAGACTGAGAACAGCTGTTAACAGAGACTGTGTTCAGACTTCCTTAATGTGTGAATCCAGGAACCAGCAGCAAACACCACAGGCACAGCTGAGCTCTCAGCACTCACGTGCCCACCAGCAGACACACAGGCATCCCTCCGATTACAAGCTCTGCACATCCAAGATTAAATCATGCAAGGGATGAATTCTGCACAAAAACTCAACAGCTCTAGAAAACCACACGACCTCCGAGAGTCATTCCCAGGGACAGAGGACCAGCCTACCATGCCATCCTCCCCAGAGAGCACTTGGTCTAGGATTAAGACATGTATGACACTTTCCAAGATTGAAAGACAGATATAAACATGAATTACTTTGATTCAGCTCAAGCAAGAAGCCACGTTTATTCTTTCAGAAAGGAAATCCCTCCTCACATTCATCAACCTGCCTTCAATCCTGCAACACACACTTACACTTACATGTGTGGGCAGTCCTCCTGAGCTAGCTACAAGACAGACACAAGCAATACAGAAGCCAATTCACCTAAATACCTCAAACTAGGTCATGAGGAATAAAAAAAAAAGGTCTTCCTAGTTCTCACTCAAAATTTTAGAACCATGGCCAAATTTGATCCTCAAAGCTGAAGGATATCAGTGATCTCCCAAATAAAAACCCACCAGCAGGCAGATATCAATCCATCTAACTTGACATTCTTATTCCAACACTGACAGAGAATATGACCCAAGTAGCTCAGATTTACAAGGAATCTGTGTATTGAACAAGTGATACAGGATATAGGCCTGTATCCACTTTGTCTAACAGAAAATGAGTTACTGTTAAAATGAACACAAGGGATCCAGAACTGGACTTTGGTTTCTGGGTGAGGTGTTTCTCTTATGGGAGTGGGTGGGGTGGCAGCGGTTCTTACATATACACATTCACTGCCAGCAGAATGTAGGCTGGAAGGTATCTATTGAAAACAATTGAAAAGCCCTTTTCAGGTTAAAAGAAGATATTGAAAACATACCTGAGTGGAAGACACTTCAGAATCGATTATTGTCAATTAGAACTACAGCCATCAGTAAAAAGATACATACCTCAAATATAAGTTTTATTACTAGGACTCGAACTGGGACTTCCCGTTCCCGCGCAAGCCGTGCCGGGCCGTACCTTTGTTCCTAGACACTGCCAGCGGGCTGTGCTTCTTCAGCAGCAGGAACAGCCGCTCCCCCGACCGCAGCTTCCTCAGCTCGCCCGGTCCCGCGGCCGCGCTGAAAAACACCTTTCCCGAGACGCAGTCCACCTGCGGGGAGAGCACCCCCCGGAGCCGCCGGGAAGCTGAGGGTGAGCCCCTCGCGCAGCCCCGGGGGTGGCGGGGGGACACGGCCCCGGGCGGCTTCCCCCGCCCGCGGTGCAGAGGCCCTTCCGACCGCGACCGGGCCCGGCCCCGCGGGGCCCGCAGGTGGCTCCCGGGCGTGGAACGCACGCGGCCGCGCTGCCCGCCGGGCCGCCCCGCCCCGCCCGGCTGGGCTCGGGCTCCAGCTCCCCGCTCACCTCCGTGGCGCCGAGCCGCGCCCGCACCTCCCGCGCGAGGAAGGGCTCGAGCCCGCGGCCCGCCGTGCAGAAGTACCGCCCGAGCCCACACGGCGACATCTCGACGCGCCCTGCCCTGCCCGGCGGGGCCTCCCCGGGGGCGGGATCCCGCACCGTGCCCTGCCCGGCGGGGCCTCCCCGGGGGCGGGATCCCGGGCCCAGCCCGCCCCCTCCCCGGGGGCGGGATCCCGCACCCTGCCCTGCCCGGCGGGGCCTCCCCAGGGCCGGTATCCCGCACCCTGCCCTGCCCTGCCCTGCCCGGCGGGGCCTCCCCGGGGGCGGGATCCCGCACCCTGCCCTGCCCTGCCCGGTGGGGCCTCCCCGGGGGCGGGATCCCGCACCCTGCGCTGCCCGGCGGGGCCTCCCCGGGGGCGGGATCCCGGGCCCAGCCCGCCCCCTCCCCGGGGGCGGCGCCCCGGCAGCGGCAGCCGCGGAGAACGGGATTTAAAAGTGCCTGATCTATTTATACGTATCTTGCGATCACTCTCTTAATTTCCTGTTGTCAGATAACTGGTACAGCTTGTCAGCCTGTAAGTAAAATCAAATTCAAACCAATTTTTCAGCATACTCAGTATCAGATCATTGTAATTTCCCTACAATTTAGTTTCTGAGCTTCCACTTCCAAGACTGTTTAATTTATTTTTACTTTTTAAAAACACAAGCATTAATTTCCTTTTTCAAGATTTGAAACTTGATTATAGGAAGAAGTTAAAACTGGACATGTACATTGGAACAATAATTATAAATGGCTGAATATTTTAACAGTGTTTGAAATTTTAATAACTACTCTCAGGAACACAGTTATTGCTATTTGGGGACTTAAAAATAAAATGAACCAACCAGAAGGCACAGACAGAACTGTTCCAATGGTGAAAGTTAAACAGATACAAACCAGCATTCCACCTACAATTAATCCTTCTGCATTTGAACACTCTTCAAGTTATCTATAGATTTCTCTTCCAGGCAACTACATGACATTTACGTGGAGATATGGATTTAAATGGCTGACTGTGGAACACACGGCTTTTCCACTCTGGAAATTCTTTCTTGAAACGTTCCAGCTGATCCTCCTGCAATATATTCGGTTGTTCAGGATTTAAGTCACATCTCCTGCAAACATGAGAAAACCCCCCGATCATTATAACCTGACACTTCCCAGAACTGTAGACTAGATGAAGCAACTGGGGTTTTTTTCCATGCTAGAGTAAAATTAGGCACCAGCAAGTCTAAAAAAACATTATATTTTAGGGTAATACTCAGGGTTTCGTTGTTCATCCTGCCCTCTAGCATGGTATTCCCTTTACACAATGGTTAATAATTCACTGGATATACTAAAAAGCTACCCACTTTACCTCAGTCTCCTAAAACTGAGACTTTACAGGTGGCACAAAGCAGTGAAGAGCAGAATTCCATGCTTCAAACTTAAAGCATAAGAAATTTCAGGGTTCCGCGGTGATCTGAACAGACTGTGATGCACTACTCGTATGCTGCAGGGTTTTGAAATGTCAGCATTGAACCAGACTGTCCAAACCCAAACCACGTTTTGAGTTTGACAGTGTAGGCACTGAGCATAACTCAAATACTATGTTTGTGTAATTCGTTATAAATTAAAAGCATTTGTGTTCCTGTGACCTAACTCTGGTATAACACTCACTGTAACAAGGGTACATCATGATCTCCCAACACTCATTTCTAACATCAGCATGTTACTCATATCCAAAATTTAAATCCTGGCATCCATCCCTTACCTGTAGCTGTTGCACGTATACAGCGTCAGGTATTACAGGTCTTCGGGTTTATCTCCTTCAAATGAAAACTTGTGGAAGAAATTACCATGGCTTCTGTCTTAAGTTTTTTATGAATATTCATACTTATGATCCCTTCAAGAAATTAGTTTGTTTTTATTGCATCCTCCTTTGTCTGTCCCACACGTCCCAGGTGTCCCCAAAAGGGATGCCATGTCTCCCACGCTCCCCCCTTTATCTCTCCCACACGCCTCAGTGGGGCGCCACGTTCCCCCCCTGCTCCTCCCTTTATCTCTCCCACACGCCTCAGTGGGGCGCCATGTTCCCCCCCTGCTCCTCCCTTTATCTCTCCCACACGCCTCAGTGGGGCGCCATGTTCCCCCCCTGCTCCTCCCTTTATCTCTCCCACACGCCTCAGTGGGGCGCCACGTTCCCCCCCTGCTCCTCCATTCCGCCTCCGTGCCGGGTCAGGGCGCCGCCCGGCGGCCGCCCGCGGTACCGCTGCGCGTGCGCGGGGCGCGGGGCCGTTTCCATGGCAGCGGGAGCCAACAGGGAGGCGCCGCCATGAGCCCGCCCGAGGTGGAGCCGCTCGTGTGCCAGAAGTACGAGATCAAGAGGCGCCTGGGCAAGGGGGTGAGTGCCCGGGGGCCCGTGGGAGCTCGTCGGGCCCGTGGGAGCTCTTCGGGCCCGTGGGAGCTCGTCGGGCCCGTGTGGAGTTCAGGGCCCTGAGTGAGCTCCAGGTGGCCCGGGGAGCTGAGGGGCCCCAGGCGAATTCAGGTGCCTGTGGGAGCTCAGGGGTCCTGTCTGGAGCTCAGGGCTCCGTGGGAGCTCCAGGTGACCCGGGGGAACTCGGGGGGAGGGGCATGGGAGCTCGGGAGTAAATGGTAAAATGGATCCGAGTCTCAAAGTACATTCTCTCTGTGCCTGCTAAATCTTTCTGCATTTCCTGTAACCCTCTCACTTCACAGGTCATGCTGCATCAAGTCATGTCTTCTCCGTGAAATATATTTCTGTACATGAGCCAGTGGTAATTTCTAAGATATTTCTCCTCAGACAGTCTCCAAACCTTCCTCAATTATCTGCATTTCTATTCTGGCAGCTCTTTGTCGTTGTTTAGTTGCATTGATATGAGTGTTTAAGTATTTCATGCGCAATTACAAGGGGTCATGTGAGAGAGGACCATTTGCTTCATAGAATTATGAAATCATTTGGGTTGGAAAAGCCTCTGAGCCCATTGAGTCCAACCACTCCCCTGGCACTGCCAAGGCCTCCACTAACCCGTGTCTCCAAGTGCCACGTCCACACGGCTGTTAAACCCCCCAGGGATGGGAACTCCACCCTTGCCCTGTGCAGCCTGGGCCAGGGCTGGACAGCCCTTTCCATGAGGAATTTTCTCCATGTCCAACCTAAACCTCCCCGGCACAATTTGAGGCTGTTTCCTCTTGTCCTGTCACTTGGAGTGTTACTTGGAGAAAAAAAGATAAATCCCAGTTGCCAACAGGGAAGTACTGTAGCACTTACCTGAGGTACTTGTACAACTGCCTGATGCATGGCAAATGTCCTGAACCTATGCTCCAGGACCACACATGTTCCTGGGAAGTCTGCCTCAATGTCATGATACTCACTGTAAGAGTATTTAATCGCTAGAGTCACTCACTATCACATATTGCAGCTGTTTTGCTTTGTACAAGTACTTAAACATTAACTGGGCCTTTCTGAGTGGGGCATGATCCCCTCGTGCCGAGGTAAAGCAGCTCCTAGAATGTGGAAAGTCAAGGTGCAAATCCATGACCTAAAATAAGGAAATGGGATCTCTACCACAAGTAAGACTGAGCAATCACCATTTGCAAGTATCACAGTCATCCAGAACAGGGAAAACTCTGGTAGAAGTTCCCATTCCCCTAATAGATAGTACAGTTTTTAATTAAAAAAAAAAAAAGGTTTAATGTTGGACCTGGCAGTGCTGCATTAGTGGTTGGACCCCATGGTCTCGGAGGGCTTTTCCAACCTCAGCAATTCTGTGATGCCGTGATACTGTTACTACAGACATTGGTAACAAGTCTCTCTCCATCCTTCTTTTCAGCCCCCTTTAAGTATTGAAAGGCCACAATAAGGTCTCCCTGGAGCCTTTTCTTCTCCAGGCGAACCCCCCCAGCTGTCCCAGCCTGGCTCCAGAGCAGAGGGGCTCCAGCCCTCAGAGAATCTCCATGGCCTCCTCTGGACCTGCTCAAGCTGGTCCATGTCTTTCTTGTACTGAGGAGCTCCAAGCTGGATGCAGTGCTCCAGGTGGGATCTCACCAAACTTGAGTACAGGGGAAGAATTACCTCTCTCAACCTGCTGACCACACTGTTGCTGGCACAGGCCAGGTGCCATTGGCCTCTTGCCCACCTGGGTACACCTGAGCTCCTGTTCAGCCACTGTCACCAGCACCTCTAGGTTCTTTTCCAGCTTTCCAGCTGCTCTGTCCCAAGGCTTGAGCATTTCATGGGCTTGTTGTGACCCAAGGGCAGGACCTTGTGGATCCTCACACCATTGGCTTTGGCCCATCGATTCCCTCCCATTGATCCAGCCTTCCCAGACACCCCTGCAGAGGTTTCTGCCCTCTGGCAGATCCACACTCCCACCCAGTCTGGTGTCCTCTGCGAACTGACTGAAGTGCCCTCAGTCCCCTTGTCCAGAGAGTCAATAAAGACATTAAACAGGACTGGCCCCAGTACTGAGCCTGGGGAACCCCACTGGTGCCCAGCCCCATTTCCCACCACTCTCTGGGACTGGCTATCAGCCGGGTGTTACCGAGCAAACAGTGCGCCTGTCCAGACCAGGAGCAGCCAGGTTCTCCTGGAGAATGTTGTGGGAAACGCTGTCAGAGCTCTACTAGAGTCCAGGCAGACACATTCACAGCCTTTCCCTCAGCCACTGAGGGGGTGACCCTGTCACAGAGGGAGATCGGGTTAGTCAGGCAGTACCTGCCTGTTACAACCCCAGGCTGGCTGGGCCTGATCCCCTGGTTGTCCTTCTTTTGATGCAGCCCAGGACATGATTGACTCTCTGGGCTGCTAGTGCATGTTGTCAGCTCACATCCAGTTTTTCATCCACCAGCACCCCCAAGTCCTTCTTCTCAGGGCCAGTCTCCATCCACAGAATCATGGAAAGACAGAATGGTTTGGGTGGGAAGTAACCTTAAAGATCATCTCATTTCACCCCCTTGCCATAGGCAAGAACACCTTTCACTAGACCAGTTTGCTCAGAGCCCCATCCAACCTGGCCTTGGACACTTCCAGGGATGGGGCAGCTACAGTTTCTCCAGGAAATCCATTCCAGTCTCTCACTACACTCACAGGCAAAGGTTTCTTTCCAATATCTCATGTACATCCCTGCTTTTCTAGTAGGAATCCCTTCCCCCTTGTCCTGTCCCTCCATCCCTTGTCCAAAGTCCCCCTCCAGCTCTCCCGGAGCCCCTTTAGGCACTGGGAAGGCTCTAAGGTCTCCCCGGAGCCTTCTCTTCTCCAGGCTGGAAGGTCCCAGCTCTCCCAGCCTTGCTCCAGAGCAGAGGGGCCTGATCTCTCTCTCTCTTCCAGGTAGCGAGTGATCACCTCTCTTCCAGTCCTTTGTTGAGTCCATTCTGGCTCCGCTGCAGGCCTGAGCTGGGACAGGGTGTCAGCACACTGCTCACCTGTCTGTGTTTCTCCCCAGGCCTACGGCATCGTCTGGAAAGCAATCGACCGCAGGACAGGAGAAATAGTTGCTGTTAAAAAGATTTTTGATGCTTTCAGAAACAGGACAGATGCTCAGGTGAGAAATCCTTGTCCTGATGTGTTGTGAGATGTGGTGGGATTCCATAGGTATTTTCAAGAGTTTTGTCTCTGAAAGATGATAATTATGCATGTAATAATACAGTCTGCAGCTATATTGGGATAAAAAGGAACAATAAATGTCAGGCTTTGTGTATTGTGGCATCTACAAAAGAGGAGTGGATTTAACCCTCTCATTGAAGTGCATCCCTTGCCATTCTCTTGAGGTGATAATAAACTACTTTTTCTTTATTTCCAGAGAACGTTTCGAGAGATTATGTTCCTGCAGGTAATGTCCATGTTCCTCCTCCACTCTGATTTTTTATTATCTCTGATGTCCACATATTTTCTTCCCATTGTTTTCCAAAATGCAGTGATCAGTGATTAGTGTTGACAACTCTTTAATGTTTTTTCTGCACCATCTTGGCAAAGAGCCTTTCAGGGCAAACCCACCTGAATGAAACACACTCCATTTGCGCTTGTTTTTACTCTTTCCTGCTCTTTCCACATTTTTAGCAATGTGTCTCCTGCAGCATCAACAGGTAGACTTTCACTTTCTGTCACTTCTTGCTTCTTTATGGACGTAAACTGTTTCTCTTAACGTTTTAACTGCCATGATCAGAGGGGGGCTGGGATGGGGGATGCCAAATTTACTTTTCCCCATCATGTGGGAAGCAATTTGATCACTTAAAATAATCAAAGCAAAACAAAAAGGGAAGATCTGCAAGGAGTAACTTAAAACTGCTCTTGTTGTGATATAATTGACCTTATCAGTGGCATTATAATTATTTGTCCATGTAGAAACATCAATATTTTGAAATAATGTTATTTCTAAGGACACAAGTGAGACAGGGCTCATGGAATAGGTATTTCCTAAGACTGCCAACTTTAAGTAGTAAAGAGATGAGGTTTTTTTACTTTTTAGTCATTCCTGAAGCCTGAAATAGAAGCTGCAAACTTAAAAGCTAAAAATATAAACAATTCCTTAGAAGTAAATTACCTGTAAGTTCGATCATCTCTGAAAGTGCAGCACTTCCGGAGCAGATGGGTGGAGGAGGAGCAGGGAAAAGAAGGATATTTCTCCTGAAGGAAAGACGGAGTCATTTGGCAGCAGGGGGCTGGGGAGGGAAGTTAATGTGCTGTTCAGCCTGTACTTCTGTGACTTTTGGGGCTCAGCAGACTAAAGAATTTTAGTTTCCCCTCCTATTTTATACATCTTTCTTGAGGTTCAAGACTGAGGGATCAGAAAGGAATTTGTTTTAAGTGGTATAGAGGGATTTTTAGAACCAATGTTTCAGTCAACAGAGATTATTTTTCAGATTAACTGGCTGGTTTCATACTATGGAAGAAGCTTAAATTCTTTTTTCAAGTTTATTTCAGAAGAAGCCTAATCGAGGAAACAGCATATTAATGTTTGTTCTAGACAATAATACAAACTAAAATAGGTTATTGTCCCTTTTTATGATTCACAAGCAAAACATGTGATTTTGACAGCTGGGTCTCTTCCCTGCACAGGAATTTGGAGAACATCCAAATATCATCAAGCTGCTCGATGTTATCCAAGCTGAGAATGACAAGGATATCTACCTCATCTTCGAGTCCATGGGTGAGACTCAGCATTGCAGCAGCCACTCAAATCCAGCCTCTCTTCGGAGTTATCCTTATTCCCACTTTAATAGTGGTGTGCTGGTGATTTACATGAACATTCATGATATTACTGATCTTTACTGATGTAAATATATTACTGCTGTAATATATTACAGAGACAGATTTACATGCTGTTATTAAGAAGGGGAATTTGCTGAAAGACATCCACAAGTGTTACATTCTCTACCAGCTCCTGAAGGCAACTAAATTCATCCACTCGGGGAATGTCATTCACAGGGATCAGAAGGTACATTTCAGTCATTGTCTGTAGCCTTCACTCCAGTTTTCTGTCAAACACTAAATAAAATCACAGACTGATTTGAGATGGAAGGGACCTTTTAAAGGTCATCCAGTCCCACTCCTCTGCCATGGACAGGGACATCTTCCACTATCCCAGGTCGCTTTAAGCCCCATCCAACCTGGCCTTGGACACTTCCAGGGATGGGGCAGCCACAGCTTCTCTGGGCAACCTGTGCCAGGGCCTCACCATCCTCACATGGAGAAATTTCTTCCCAGTATCCCATCTAACCCTGCCCTCTGTCCGTGGGAAGCCATTGCCCTTTTTCCTGTCCCTCCAGGCTCATGTCCAAAATCCCTCTCCATCTCTCCTGGAGCCCCTTTAGGCTCTGGAAGGAGCTCTAAGGTCTTCCGAGAGCCTCTTCTTCTCCAGGCTGAACGCCCCCAGCTCTCCCGGCCTGGCTCCATAGGAAAAGTGTGAAAAAGTATGCAAGCATGAGACTAATAAAGGAACCTTGATAATATTCTTCTACTATTGAGAGAGTCAAAAGCCAATTAATTCTCCTGTGTTCAATGCAGCCTTCCAATATCCTGCTGGATGCAGAGTGCTGTGTGAAGCTGTGTGACTTCGGGCTGGCCCGTTCCCTGTGCCAGCAGGGCGAGGAGCAGCCCAGCCCCGCGCTGACCGAGTACGTGGCCACGCGCTGGTACCGCGCCCCCGAGATCCTCCTGGCCTCTCGCAGGTGAGCGAAGGGCTGGGAGTCTGGAACTTCTTCACCACTGGGAAAACTGATTGTCTAAAAGTCTTAAATGTGTCAGTTTTGGATGTCACTGGATGCAATGTCGTGTCAGTCTGTTTTCTCAATATACATTTAAACTTCAGTTCTGCAACATAAAACCTCTCATGTTTTTATGTACGCGTCCTTCCTGTGTTCTTAGAGTGTTCATATACATACGTGAGCAGCTTATCTGCTTGTCACCCTTTCTCCCACTAGACTTATTCTTTCTCCCTTTAAACCCACATCTTTACAAAATTTGCTTGAGAACATAAGTCCTCCTTTCAAAATTGAAGGAGTGGTTTTTGATAGATCTGCAGGAAATACTCTGTAATCAAACATTAAACCAGCTGCCTGTTAGTCAGGCTTAGTCCCTTTCTTGACTTAAAGATGAAAAATCAGAAAAGTAAATAAATAGAGGCTGAGGTAGTATCCCGAATTTAAATGTGGATGTTTTGCAAACTGTCCTATACCCATTGTATGGTGTTTACTTTGCTTAAAAATGTAAATTTTACTACTTTATACATACATAATGCCTTGAAAAGTCAGTTGTTTCCAAAGATCAACATGTATCTTCATTCTTGGTCATATGAAAAGGATATATTACCTTTTTCTGGCATTACCTTTTATATATTGCCTTGTTCTAGCATTTCTCTGTTATATATTTCCTTTTATGGTTTCCTAGACTAGCCTTTGAGTAGGCTAAATCTCTTTTCTGTTTCATGCTTGCCAGTCTCATGATTCCCAAATGTCATTCAATTTATAGTTCAAATGTGAGCATTCGTATCTGAGAAGTCTCCAAGCATGTTTTCTAGCAAAATAGATCAATGTAGGTGATGTGAATAGCAGGTACAGGAAAATACTTGCTTGATTTAATCCTAACTCTGTTCTGTTCCTGTTTATAGTTACACTAAAGGTGTAGACATGTGGAGCATTGGCTGTATTCTGGGAGAGATGCTGCTTGGGAAGCCTCTTTTCCCTGGAACATCAACAATGAATCAAATAGAACAGATCCTAAGGGTCATCCCTGCTCCGTCCCCAGAAGGTAGGACTCTGCTGCGGGGAAAGGGATTGAGAGAAGGGATTAAAGAGGGGGAGAAAGCAGCCCAGATGGATAAGAGGAGAAGGTATTTCTTGTGGGTCATTCTGGCACCTTTCCAAGGAAATTAGAGACTGAATTGTGAATGTTAGTGGTAGAGGAAGATAAGAAATTCAGATATCTTGGTGCCTCTGCCTCTGTGGGTGTGAGAGTGCGGGTTTATGAAGTCTATGATTAATAAATACAAATTCAGAAATAATCTTAGAAAATTTGTAATATTCCATTCCCCTTCCACAGATCTCCCATTATGTGTTATGAGAGTAATTTCCTATGCTAACATCCAATAATATTTGCTTTCCTTCCTAAACTGTGTAGCTCTCGGAGGTAATCCTCATCTTGGCATTAACAGTACCTTTTTATTATTGCAGATATTGTGGCTCTGCAGTCAGAGTACAAGGCCTCAGTTATTAACCACATGAGTTCCCGGTAAGCCTGGGGGGTTGGTGTGTCTGTATGACCATGGAATCGTGGAATCCCAGAATGGTTTGGGTGGGAAGTGACCTTCAAGACCATCCAATGCCACCCCCTGCCATGGGACACCTCCCACTATCCCAGGTTGCTCTAAGCCCTGTCCAACCTGGACACTTCCAGGGGTGGGGCAGCCACCATTTCTCCAGGAAATCCATTCCAGTCACTCCTTATCCTCACAGGCAAGGATTTCTTCCCAATATCCCATTTTAATCTCCACTTTTCCAGTGGGAAGCCCATCCTCTTGTCCTGTCACTCCCAGCCCTTGCCCAGAGTTGCTCTCTTGGAGCTCCTTTAGGCAGTGGAAGGGACTCTAAGGTCTCTTCTTAAATAGAAATTATTTAAAATATAAGTAAGATTTGGGTTTTAAAACTGATATTTCAAATGTATAAGATACTCTCTTGTTGATTATGTTCACAATTATATTTAGGGTTCCAAAATGCAAAACCAGATTATCAAACTTCATCTTCTCATTGCAAATTACACAGAAATGTGTTTCTGTGGTCTCAGGTCTGAATTTGTGGGATTGTGGGGCTAGCAAGAGATAAGCTTCAAGGTCCCTTCCCACCCAAACCATTCCAGGATCCAGTGATTATCTTTGTGAGTGAACTCTGGAGTCAGATGTCACCTTGGCGTGATCCCCGTAACTGTCATTCCTGCCTTCACTGGGAATTGGACACTGGGAACTCATATTATTGTTTTCTGTCTTCTAGGCAGCGAGTAACATTTGAGGAGATTTTCCCATCCTCTACTCCACTACCTGCCTTGGATCTGCTGAAGAAACTTCTGGTATTTAACCCTGACAAACGGCTCACAGCAGAGGAGGCTCTGCAGCATCCTTATGTGAACAGGTGAGAGTGACACCAGTGTGCAGCTTCCCCTGATGTCTTCTGAGGCATTACAAACCTGTTCCTGGCACAAGTCTTCTTTAAATGCATTACAGAAAAAAACCCCAAAGCTAATTCTTCATTTTCTCCAACCCTATTTACATGAGATTGTTTAACAATCCTGTTTAAATAGTGTTAGTCTGTGGTGCTGCTTTCAGTCAGTGAAGTACATGATGTGTTCTCATCTCTTTAGATTCCACTGTCCTTCCAGGGAGCCCTCTTTGGATTATAATGTGGTCCTTCCTTTGGGTGATGATGTCCAGCTGTCTGTGGCAGAATATCGAAATAAATTATATGAGGTACTTTCATCCTGTTTTCCCAAATCCTAATCCTCCAGGTAACCTTCCATTCTTGCACACACTTAACAAATTCTGTTGTCTTGTCTTTGTATTTCCCTGGGCTGTCCATACCTGCTGACACAGTTACACCTCAGTGTTTGGTCGGTCAGTTCCATACTGTCAGAATCTTTTAGAGACCTTTAAATCTAAATTCCCTTTGGGAAAGGAAAAGTCTCTGAAGCATGATGTCTGAGAAAGACTGGGTTAGAGGGAAATATACTATGCTGGATCCAACAGCCATAGAATCATAGAATCACAGAATGGTTAGGGTTGGAAGGGAGCTTAAAGATCATCCAGTTCCAAAATTATACTTGTTACTGTGAAATAAATTCCAGATATTTACAAGTATTCCTCTTTGTTTTGATGTTTTGTTCCTCTGCTGTATTGCTGCATTAAGTCTAGCCAGCTTTTCTGTTCTGCAGTTGATCCTTGAAAAAAAATCAAGGAGCCTTCTAAAGGAGCGAGGGCGGAGAGAAAACATTCAGCTGAGCCAGTCTGAATCCAGCCCACTTCTCCCAAATTTCAGCCCAGTGACTGTACCCACCAGAAAAGTCCAGCAAGAACCAGCACCTCCTCTCCTAAACCCTTCACATGTGCATGCAGGAGCCACAGCTGGAGTCCAGCCAACAGGATCCAGCCAGAGCAAGGATTTGGCCAGAACTGTGTGTCAGAGATCACAGATCAGTGTGATGATGTACAACCCCATCACACACACCACTGTGCAGAGTAGGTACCACCCTCCTACACCAGGATGTGACACACCATGGGGCATCGTTGGGGGGAAGAGAGAAGAGAGACTGAATGCTGTAAAAGAAGTGAGGGGAATTTGCATGGTAAAACGAGGGGGTGAAAGTGTGGGAGGAAAATGACATAAGAACAAAACACTGTTGAATGAGTGTTGGGTGTGTGACTGTTCCTGCCTCAGTCAGGGTGTTCTGTGTCCTCATGATTTTCTTTCTTTCTCTCATGTTTTTCCTTCTGCAGGAAATGCAAATCCTGGTGCTGGGATCAGGAACTTTTCTGCACCACCTCAGCAACCCAGAATCTCCACCAGTGGGAAACTAGGGAGACAAATCTCATGGACAAACACTGGGCTCCCTCCTACAAGTGTGCAGAACCTTTACAATGTGAGTAGCTTAACTTCTAACCCTTACCTGTGGTAACTTGGGTCACAACAACTCCCTGCGGTGCTCCAGGCTTGGGATAGAGTGGCTGGAAAGCTGGAAAAGTTCCTGGGGGTGCTGGTGACAGGGGCTGAACATGAGCCCGGGTGTGCCCAGGTGGGTAAGGAGCCAGTGGCTCCTGGCTTGTAGCAGACACAGTGTGGCCACAGGCCCAGGGCAGAGCCTGTCCCCTGTGCTGGCACTGCTGAAGCACCTCCAGTCCTGGGGACAGTTTTGGCCTCCTCACGACAAGAAGGACATTGAGGAGCGCGTCTTTCACGCTCTTCAGTGGAAGAGAGTGGAGCTGGGGAAGGGGCTGGAGCACCAGGAGCAGCTGAGGGAGCTGGGGGGCTCAGCCTGGAGAAAAGGACGCTCAGGGAGGACCTTCTCACTCTCTCCAACCCCCTGACAGGAGGGAGGAGCCAGGTGGAGGTCAGGCTCTGCTCCTGGGGAACAAGGGACAGGACAAGAGGGAATGGCCTCAAGTTGTGCCAGAGGAGGTTCAGGTTGGATATTGGGAAAAATTCCTTCATGGAAAGGGCTGTCCAGGCCTGACACAGGTTGCCCAGGGCAGTGGTGGAGTTCCCATCTCTGGAGGAGTTTAACAGCCATGTGGATGTTGCACCTGGGGATGTGGGTTAGTTGGAGCTTTGGCAGTGCTTGGGGAGCAGCTGGACTTGGGCTCAGAGGACTTTTCCAACCCAAACGATTATGTGACTTGATGATTCCGTGATTCTAATGGATTGCTGTTAGTGAGCAAGGTGTCAGTCCTGTCCTCTCTGCTCCTCTCTCTTCCTGGTTCTTGGCCATGCTTCCTTATAAAAGTCCTTACCCTCGCTAGGTTCTTTAATTACTTCTTTTTCTGTTCCTGAGCTGGCTGGCTGTTGCCTGGTGACTTGTGGCACTTGCACAAGTGATCAGAGGAAGCTTATTGGCAGAGTATGGAAGGAGGCACCACAGATTCATAGTATCACAGAATCACAGACTGGTTTGGGTTGGCAGGGACCTTAAAACTCGTCTCATTCCACCCCTCTGCCATGGGCAGGGACACCTTTCATTAGCCCACGTTGCCAGAAACTCCAAGCATGTCCAGGAGCCCACTTGCAACTCACCTTTCAACCCCTCTGCTTTGGAATCCTGTCCAAAATGGATAGGTTTGGGGAGTGAGAGGAGCCAATCCCCAAATGGGATTGTGGAGCTTGATGTGCATGCATGTGTACACATGACCAATGAATTTGGAAAAATCTTCAGGGAATTGTGACCAACTTTCTGTGACGGGAAGAGCAGAATAGGGAGAAGATCAGCCAACATGTGCTCTGAGCCTTGTGTTTGTTCACTGAAAGGGTAATGCTGACGAAAGCCAAACCTGTGTCCTATTTGCGTTCCAGAAAGCTGATTCCAGTTTATTAACTTATCTTGGCTTTTCTTTCTCACATAGAATCCCAGAAACTCTCAGTGTCACAGCAAAGATGTTCGTCCCCTTCTGAAGCCCAGTAAAAAGATGTTCCAGATCACTGCAAATGTGGGAGCTGCGGGTGATCCAAGAGCATCGATGGGCAGCTACTCCCAGGCCTATGGAACCATCAGTAAATCTGCGCTGCAGAGTCTTCCGATAACAAAGGCCTCCCAAAACCCCGAGTGAATGTGGAGACGTTCCAGCCAGGTGAAGTACAGCTCATCCCTCAGCCCCTGACTGAGCAGGGACAACAAGAGAGAGCAAAATATGAGGAAATGCTTTAGTCACAGCATGGGACAATATCCTCCTTTCCTCTGGACAAGCCAACAGGAAAGGGAATCCAACCCATCTGCCTTCCAGTCTCACCAGACAAGGGCACAGCATGTTTGCTCCCACACTTGTGAGAGCAGTGAACACTGTCAGGTCATGCTTCTTGTTTGAATTGTCACAAAAAAATTACAGAAAACTGCAATATTCTAATACTTGAGTGGTTTTAGACATATTCAGGGCCCAGGGGAACCTCCTGAATTTCAGCAAGGCCAAGTGCGAGGCCAAGAAAATGCTCTGAAGGCTGGAGCCCCTCTGCTCTGGAGCCAGGCTGGGTGAGCTGGGGGTGTTCACCTGGAGAAGGCTCCAGGGAGAGCTGAGAGCCCCTTCCAGAGCCTAAAGGGGCTCCAGGAGAGCTGGAGAGGGACTTGGAACAAAGGCCTGGAGTGACAGGGAAAAGGTCAATGGCTTCCCACAGACAGAGGGCAGGGTTAGATGGGATACTGGGAAGGAATTCTTCCATGTGAGGATGGTGAGGTCCTGGCACAGGTTGCCCAGAGAAGCTGTGGCTGCCCCATCCCTGGAAGTGTCCAAGGCCAGGTCGAAAGGGGCTTGGGGGAACTTGGTCTACTGGAAGGTGTCCCTTCCTATGGCAGAGGAGTGGGACTGGATGACCTTTAAAAGGTCCCTTCCTAAGCCATTCCAGGATTCTTCAGCAGTCTACCTAAATGTGGATTGTTTTTGAACAGAGCAGGTAACTGTTCTCTGAAGACCGTGGAGATCAAACTCTTCACAGATCTTACAGCCCTTCATTCTGATTTCCACTCATTTCTATGACTCTTCTGGGGTAAATAAACAAAACCATTGTGGTTTATTTTTGATAAAATCAAGTAGGAAAGCATTTGAAACACAGGTGGGCTCTGCTACAGTATCTAACAGCTTCCCTACCATGTAATATTGTAAATATTGCACTAATAAATAGTTTATATTGCACCACAAAAAATCTTTGTCTTTCAGTCAGCATTCACTGTGTTGAGAGGGAAAGTACCTGTTGGTAAGGCTGTCTTCAATGAATAATTGGTCTTTTTTTGTTTTGTTTTTGCTTTAAGAAAGCAGAGTTCCATGAGATACTATTGCTGAGACATCGTGAAGGTGTTACCAGGCTACAGTGGGACTACAGGAAACTTTATATTCCTGTTTTAATGCGGATTTTGGATACATTCTCCTCATTAACTTGAAGTTCTTGTCTGTGTCCCTGAAGTTTTACTCCACCTGTGATAAATGATTGTTATTCCAGAACATTGGAACTACAGTTACCAAGGGGATTCAGGTGCTGAATTCCAGCATGTGAGTACCACTGCCATTGGCTGAATTGCCATTTTATCTTCTGGTGTCTAAACACCCAAGGCTACTTAATTAAAAATTAATGCCTTCCCCTTGGTCGCAGGTGTGGTCACTGGAGTCTGGTAACAGGAGGGAGCCAGGAAGTGCAGCTCACAGGGAAGTCCAGGCTTACTGTGGTATATTCATAGTACAGGTGTTTCCTGCCTGTCTGAGGTCCAGGGAGATGTAGGAGTGGCAGTGCCAGGTGAGCCTGTGGTGTGGGCAGAGCTCTGAGCAGTGGGTTGGCTCCCGAGAGTCCCAATGCTGGTTGGGGGGCATTTGAGAGAGAAGGGCACCCAATTCCAGCTGTGACCTCCCCTGGATCCTGGCCCCTCACAGCATGACAGCCAAGGTCCTCTGTGACCCCCATCCCAGACTGAGAGTAGCTGGGCTGGAACACCAACAAGTTGTTCTTAGAGTGACTTTAGTTGCTGCCAAGGGAATTGGTTCTTCTGCAATAGTTGGTTGTGCCACCTGCAGCAATTGGTCACCTACCTGTCACCAGCAGAGCTGTGTCACTCGGGCTCTGGGCAGAAGCACATGTTCCACCTGAGCAAGAGAAAATCCTAAACATCTAAATAAGTACAGCAAAATTCTAAATTGCTAATGTAGCCTGTCACTGCAGAAATAAATTCCAAATTTGTCTGTTACAGAACGAGGCTGGAGCAGGTGGGTTTGGGAAGGGCTGGGGAGGTGTGGAATGATGTAAGAATTGCACAAACAGAGCTAGAATATATATGCACATACCTCTCTAGAGTAAAATAATCTGTATTGGCTGACAGAGAACAACTGTCGGCCACTGCAGTTCATTTTGGGACCCATCAATAACTCAATCTGATTGATTAATCAGAGCAGACAAAATAACTCATTTATGGCTGTGGACATGTATAAAAGATCATGGGCTGTATCTGAGATGGGTCACAATGTTCAGTTTTAAACTAAAAGAGGAGATATTTAGAAAAGATATTGTGAAGAAATTCTTCCCTGTGAGGGTGCTCAGTTCCTGGCACAGGTTTCCCAGAGAAGCTGTGGCTGCCCCATCCCTGGAAGTGTCCAAGGCCAGGCTGGATGGGGCTTGGAGCAACCTGGGCTAGTGGGAGGTGTCCCTGCCCGTGGCAGGGGGTGGGGCCAGATGGTCTTTAAGGTCTCTTCCCACACAAACCATCCTGTGATTTTGTGATAATATGAAATGGGTATAAGAAATCCATTTCTACTTTTTTCCCAATTTTGGCCCCTTTTCCCATCCTTTTTTTCCTCTTTTGTCCTCTCCTAATTTTATTGCTCAGTGTACCTCCTCATGTTACAACAAAGCTGCTCTTGATTCCTGCAGATTTTTACCACCATTTGTATTAAAATGGAAATCAACCTTAATTTTTTTTTTCAGATCAGACAGTCATTCTGCACATCCAGTTCCCAAGGTTTTCAGCAAACAGTAAAATAATCATTAACTGTTATAAATACGTAAGTCCAGCCTGCTGCCCTGGGAGCTGGCATCCCAGGAAAAGTTCAAGTTTCAAAGACTCCACTAGTGCCGTGGGCAGCCTATGTCAGGACTGGACAATCCTTTCCAGGGTTTTGGAAGGAATTTTCCAAATATCCAACCTAAACCTCCCCTGGCACAACTTGAGGCTGTTTCCTCAAGCCGAAAAGGCCTCCTAAAACCAGGCCCATCTCCATCAATAGCACTTCAGTGTCCTTTTTATGGCCTTTTCAGCTGCTCCTTCAGCTGAGTCCTTAAAGCAAATAATTCCCTACACACAGGAGAACAAACCTCAAGCAAACCAGATCCCACAGGCTCAGGAACTGGTAAATACAAAAGCTGGGCCTGTGCCGCTGGACAAGACCGGAGTCACAGATTAGGGCAAAAAGTTGGTTACAATATTTTTTTGGTCTGCAAACCTTCAAAAAGATGCCTCCTGTGACTGATTCATTGTGAGCTACAGAGAAAGGATAACTGTACCTGAGAAACAACAGGCTTTAAACACTTTTTCCAGTTAATGTATGTGTGTCTCTGTGTGTATTTATCTTTCCTGGCCTGAACTCAAGTATTGAATTTTCTATTTTTTATTCTTTTCTTCCAAAAGTAGAATTGTTTTGTCAGCTGAAAAATATTCCTTGGGTGTAACAGAGACTTTCAGTTCTGTACAGTAACAGAACAGAGACTTCTTTTAAAAAAAGAGACTTCTGTGTTTTAAGCATGTTGGCAGTTCAATAATTTTATTAGGAACATAGTGTAATAAGGTTGTTTGATACCACCTGACTTTATGGAGCGAACTGTGCCGTGGGAGGCTCATGCTGGACATGTTTCTGCTCACTTACCCAGAAGAGCATTGCCTGTGGGGTTTGTAGTCATCATAAACAAGTTTCTTCCTCCTTCCCCTGTGACAGTCAGTGATTAAATGGAATTAAATAGGATTTTTACGATCATTTTTTGGTCTTGAAGGTCCCCAGGATTTTGGGCATGAATTTTCCCATCTTCTTGTCTTTGGCATCTGTGTCATATTCCTCTTCACTCGGACTCGTGTGTTCGTCCTTCTTGCAGAACACCTCGAACCTGCTGTAGACTCGCTTCTCCTTCCGCATGTTCTCCATTTTTTTCAGGAGGGTGTCTCTGTCCTCCGACGGCTGCCGCTGGAAGTTCCGTTTCTGGCTCCCAAAGCTCTCCGACCTGTGGATGTTGCAGCTTTTCTCCTTCTCCCCTTTTCTTTCCAAGCTCATGGTTGACCTGGAGAGGTCAGGGTTGCTGGTGGATGGCAGCTGCTTGGCCAGCTCGGCTCTGTTCTTCTGGCTGTTGGCAGAGATCTGCTCCAGGATCACCTTGGTGTCGTCACGCAGGTTGCTGCTGTACAGGATGTTGGCTGTGGAGGAAGGGAACCTCCCCTGCGTTGTCTGGCTGCTCTTGGGGGGGAGCGGTGCTGCGAATTTGTGGGATTTTTCTTCTTCCATTGCTTCCTGGCAGTCCCCTATGGACGATCGTTTGAGCACCACTGCCTGCTTGTCACATTTTCCACTCTCAGAAGCGGGTTCCTCCTCAAACTTCTTTTCACCTTTTGGGTTTAAAAGCTGCTTCAGTCGTAGTGACCCTTTTCTTAAAAATTCCATGGGATTTTGCTCTTGTTTTGAACAGTCTTCCTCAGATTTATTGAGAGAGCTGTCAGACCCTGGACTCCTAGACAGGCTTTCCAGAGCTGAGGATGTGGTACTTGTCCTAACTTGTGGTTTCTTCATTTCTGTGTTGACTAACTTTGGAGTGTCTTCTCTGAAGGTCACCCTGTCCTTCTTCTCTGGAAGAGCCAATTTCTGAGTGTCTCCTACATATATCAGACTCTCCTTCTCTGGAAGAGCAGGTTTGTTCTCAATCGGGTAAAACCGAGATGACAGCTTGTCCACCTTAGTGCCAAGATGTGCCAGGGGATCCTTACTCAATGCATCCCCAAGCTGGGGGGTGGATGAGGCCATTCCGAATGCTCTGTCCAACTCTCCGTGCATTTTGTAAGTACTGCAGGAGTCTTTGGAGTCCAGCACCCTGCTCTCCAGAATCTTATATTGCACGGATTTGGTACATTTCTTCTCCGTGTTCTGTGATTCCTCCTGTAGGTAACCTGAAACAGCTTTGGTGTGGGTGACTGTGCCCCGCTCTGTGTCCTTGCCCACGGCTTTGTACTTCTCCAGCAGCTCAGCCACTTTGGAGGAGGTGGCCGTCTTGATGGTTTCATTGTCCTTCGTCACCTCACTGGACATCTGCTCTTTTTGGATCATCTGCACCTTTTCTATTGTGGTGTTGGGCTGATCTAATTTGGCAGCACTGAAAATCAGAGAGGACCTGAGCCTGGAACTCCTCTGGATCAAGGGATTTATCCTGGACCTGAAGGCATCTGGTTTCATTATCGAGGTTTCTTCACCTGCTCTATCAGGATCCGCAAATTCCTTGGCACTGTCAATTCCCAGTGCCTTGCTATTGAAAGATGTGGGGGATTTGAAGGCTGGGATGAGGTCAGCGGGGTGCTTTGGGAGGGGATCCCCAAGAGCATCATTATACGCCTCGGACTCCATCGGCATTGGGAGCCCTTCATCCGGTTCAGACTGGTACGCGCTGAGGTACGAAGATATCCTCCAGTTCCGTAACCCTGTTCTGTTTTCCTGTGTGTTCTTGTCATCGTCCTGGTCCTCGTCCTTGTCCTGTAGGAACAAGCGCTGCTCCAGGCTCTGCTTCTGCGTGGGAGAAGTCTGGCAAATGAATTTCTGTCCTATATTCTGCCTCCGTAACATCATTCCCATCGGGCCATTGCCTGCAGGGTTCAGCTGGTCGGAGCCGTGTCTCACCTCCCTGGAAGAATTTGAGGGTACGTAATCCAGCCGTAAGGGGAAACCTTCCTGTGAGAAACTGGGTTCCAGTTCAGGGTATCGGGGTCCCTCTCCATAGTCTTCCAGTTCATTGAATCCCGGCCTTCCCCCTCGAATCCTGTCAAAGAATCCCTGAGGTCTGCCAGAGAGATGGGGATGTTCAAACTGGTACTGGTAGAACTGGTCCTTCTGGAAATGACTGGATTGGATTTTGAACTCATCCATGTTGTTCATGAACATCTGCCGGGCATACTGCTTGGAAGAAGCAAAATTTTCAAATGTTCCTTCTGCAAAACTGTGTCTCTTAAAGGCATCCAGCTCTAGCTGCTTGGAACGGAGGAAGCCCCTGACCGGATCCATCTGGGAATTCTCCATTTCCACCTTTTTATACATCCGCATGGCTGACCCCTCCACGGTGTGCCGCAGCATGTCATCCCGCCGAAAATTGGAGAGGAAGTACCTGTCCGGATCCACTCTGTCCATGAAGGAGGGGAAGAGACTGTCATCCCTCTGGAACATCAGGGGGCCTTTTTTGGGAAAGAAAGGCATGTTATTGCCAAAGGGAGCCATGGCGAAGGCATTCTCTGCCTTTGCCAGGACATTGGCTGGAGGAACGAGAGGTTCCGACTGTGCAAACAAAATGCGGAATTCCTCATCAAAGCTGGCCACCAGCTCGCCCTGGAAGATGTGCGCGATGCTCCTGTGGATCTTCTCGAAGGACCACATGAAACTACGGAGAGAACAGAAGTGATGGAGGGTATTAGCATTGAGTAACTCAGCCGTACCCCTTTTCATTAAAGCGTTTGCTTGCCTGAAGGAAATTCTGAATTTTCTGCTCAGGTAGAAATATGGCAAAATAATGACAGAAAATTCCCCTGTAGCCACTTGTTACACATGATCGTTCCCTAACCTCACAGTTAGGTATTGATTTGGGATCACATCTTTGCAGAGGATTTTACAAGGCAACAAATGACTTCTGTTCTAAAAAGCCAGTCAGTAGTGTCCACAGCCAGAGAATGAGGGGATGATTATTGTTATGTGAAGTAGATGTTTCTGTCTTTAACACTGTCGATAATGACTGGGACAACAGTCAGTGTGTGCCCTCTGCACTTGGCAGGTGACACCAGTCAGGGGACCCCAAAGGCTGGGGAGCTGTGCCAATGGGAACCTCAGGAAATCGAGCAGAGGCAAATGCAGGATCTTGCCCCTGCAGTGGCACAACCCTTCCACCCACATAGGCTAGGGGGGACTGGACAGAAGGAGCTGGGCTGGAAATGAGGGAGGAAGATGTTCAGTGTTACAGCCTTTGTCTTCCCAAGTCAAGCTCTGCTTTTCTGGGAATGGCTGGATATCTGCCGACCCGTGGGAAGCAGGGAAGAGATCCCTTACTTTGCTTTGCCTGTGTGTGCCTGTTTGCTGTAGGTGTTAAACTGTATCACAACCCAGGAGCGTTCTCATGTTTCAGATTCTCTGCTGTATCCTGCTAGGAGGTGTGAGGGACACCTGTGTGGGGTTTAGCTGCCTGCTGGGGTTAAGCAAAACCCTTAAAATTATTGTCTTTTTTTTATAGATTTTTTAATTCTTGATGTGAAGGAAGCCTGGCTTGGGGTGTCTGGGGTCGAGGACTTCTTTAATTGGTGTATTGACCTCCATTGCAATATGGTGTACTTTTCCTGAAAAATTGCTGCTCAGTATCCTTCAGTGAGGAAAACTTTTGTCCCTGATATCCATGTGGAATTGCAAAATGCTGCTTCACCAACTCACCAGCTTCTCTTATAGAATGCCAGACTGATTTGGGCTGGAAGGGACCATCGCAACCACCTTGTTCCACTCTCCTGCCATGGGCAGGGACACCTTCCACTAGCCCAGGCTGCTCCAAGCCCTGTCCAACCTGTATTTGAACACTTCCACAACTTCCTACTTCAAAAATGATACAATATTTGAAAACCCAAAGCACATGAGAGTGTGGCAGAAGTAGTCTTGAACAATTAACTTGATGCTCTCATAAGCAAAAAATGATTCAATTGGAACAGTTAGTTGTTTGGTACAGCATCAAGTTTGACAATAATTCTTTCCAAACATCAGGAAAAAAGCTCAAGTGGAATCTTGTTACAAAGAATGTGCACTTTATTCAGATGCCTATACTGTGGATGTTTATCTTCATATACTGTTTTTTAAAATACCCGTAGTTCTATTTGCTTATCTTCCACCATGAGAAGCAACTCGTGGCAGGCTTTGAGCAACCTGGTGTAGTGGAAGGTCTCCCTGCCAAGAGCAGGGGGTGAAACCAGATGAGCTTTAAGGTCCCTTCAACCTAAACCATTCTGCGGTTCTGTGATTACATGCTTAGAGCATGACAGGTGTTTATCCCATCACGCCTTAATACTTGAAAGAGAAATTCTCATATTGGAACTCACTAAAAACATTTATTCTGCCAAAAATGGATGCCTTAGCTGGGGAGATTGTTGTTCCAAAAGAATGGTAACATGTTAATGGCTGATCTCCATCCTAACTAAAACCATCCACCTCTCTGTTGCCCAGAGAAGCTGTGGCTGCCCCATCGCTGGAAGTGTTCCAGGCCAGGTTGGACAGGGCTTGGAGCAACCTGGTCTAGTGGAAGGTGTCCCTGCACATGGCAGGGGGTGGGACAAGATGAGCTTTAAGGTCCATTCTCACACAAACCATTCCATGATTTGATGATTGTATGAGTGGAGGTCGAAGTTCATTTGTTCCAGACTAGGATGCAAGTCTCCATACACTACAGCAAATTCTCCTTGGAAGTTACATGGCTCAGATGGGAGCTGGGCACCTCTGTAGGCAACCCCTTGCACAAAGCACCTGAGTCTCTCACCAAAGGACAGGTACCATGACAGGGCTCCTCACCTGTAGTTGCCACTGAGTACCACCATGCAGTCCACCAGCAGGAACTTCTCCTTCAGGTGCCCTTTGAAGGACATCCCCGTGCGGCAGTAGTAAGTTGGGCCAGACACTGTCCTCACCCTCAGGAACTGCAAACCAGAAAGGCACTGACTCAGGTGGGACCCTCATTCCCTCCCCTGCCCCTCCTCCTTCCCCCTCTCCTTTAACCTCCGTCCTGCCACCAGGATTATCCTACAGCTCTAGTGATTCTGCCTGCAGACACACAGATGGACAAAACTTTATCAGTGTGTCCTCAGCCTTTACCCCTTGTCATGCCAGCTCTCCCCTCTTTCTTCACATTCATCTTTTACCAGCTCTGGCCTGTTTTCCCCTTTCTCAGGTGTTTCCTGCCACACTAGCCTTCTGTGTCCCAGGACACATCTGCCTCAGGACATGACTCAAGCAGGGCAGGTCTTTGCTCACCTCCACATAGTTCAGGTTGACTCTGCACTTGGCAGCTGTATCAAGGAAAAGCTGGGAGTTCATTTCATCCAGCAGGATGTAGACAGGCACTCGTCGAGAAGCAGCATCCAGCACCTCAAACAGTAGATCCACGTCTGTGAAAACGTCCATCACGATGGCCACCACCTGGGGAAGGGATGCAGGGACACGTCAGCCACCTGTGCCATCTCATGCATGACTGTCCATGTTCCCCAACACCTCACACCCCAAAGCTGCACTGTCTCCATCTCCCTTTTGAAACTGGAACTTTCATTCCAACTTCCTTTTGGAACAGGAAACATCCCAATTAAAGGTTCCTTTAACCACTCTGGGCCTGAGAACTGGAAACAAAATTTCTGTCCAGGAAATGTTCTGGTATGAGGTGTGAAGGAAAACTTCACTGCCCCTGAATGTTCCCTGACTGATCAATCCAATGATTCCATGAATTTTTTGGCCCTGTAACCACACTGGGTGGTGTAAGGAGCTGCTCCCCCACTCCAAAACCCTCTTGCCATTTTTAGGTAACTTCCTGGCCAACGTTCAGGCAGTCACTATCCAACTACATCCATGTGATAATATGGGAAGCAGCTTCACAGGTCTACCTCCCTGTCCTTCCCAACTCCTATCTGTGAGTACAAATACCTGATGGAAAGGGCATAAGGAAGAAGGGAGCCAAACACTTTTCAGTTGTGCCCAGGGAGAGGAGACGCAAAGTGAAACGTGAAATTCCAATTAAACATGAGAGAAGTCTCTGGGACTGGAAGAGGGGGTTGAACATGGGAACAGGCTGTCCTGTTCCCTTGAAGATGCTCAAGGAGGGAGCATCCTTGGAGATGCTCAAGGACACATCCTGATTAACCCTCTGTAACTGACCTCCTCTGAGCAGGGCAGCTGGACTCGACCAGCTCCAGAGGCCCCATCCAAGCTCAGCTGTTGTGGGATTCTGTGAACTCTGGTGTATTTTAGTGTGGCCTTGCACACTGTGCTGTGAGAGCAGAGAAGAGCAGAGACAGGCTTCGGTGCAGTCAGTGGTGGGGTTGGAATCATCCTGCCCCTCTGTCAGGTCCTGGGAGCAAAGTTAAAGGAATTGGCAGAGGACCTGATATTGTTCAGCCTGGAGAAGAGAAGGCTCCAGGGAGACCTTAGAGCCCCTTCTAGTGCCTAAAGGGACTCCAGGAGAGGTGGAGAGGGACTTTGGACATGGGCCTGGAATGACAGGACAAGGGGGAATGGATTCCCTCTGTCAGAGGGCAGGGTTAGGTGAGATATTGGGAAGAAATTCTTCCCTGTGAGAATGGTAAGTTCCTGGCACAGGTTGCCCAGAGAAGCTGTGGCTGCTCCATCCCTGGAAGTGTTCAAGGCCAGATTGGATGGGGCTTGGAGCAACCTGGTCTAGTGGAAGGTGTCCCTGCCAATGGCAGGGAGTGGAACTGGATGAGCTTTAAGGTCCCTTCCCACCCAAACCATTCTTTGATTCTCTATTCTGGCACTTCTCTGGCACACGTGATTTTACCTCTGCTCTAGCTGGGCTCTCCCCGTCTCACCTGCTGAGCTGCTCGAATCATCCTGCGAGCCTCCTCCTTAATGCTGGGGTTGTCCGGGGGAGGTGGCTGCACCAGGGTTGTCACCTCTGTTCCCCTGAACCCAAAGACCATTGGCCAGCCCAGGTCAAGCTCAGGAACGGCAAGGTCTGAGTTCATGGGCCAGTAAGTCCCGGAGGATCCGTCCATGTCATTGTCCCCTGTGGTGTCTGTGCTGCCCTCCTGGTTGGCATACTGGGGCTTCTGGAGGTTCTGGATGATGTGATCCACCTCGGAGCCGCAGAGGAAGTCGGGGGCTGCCTCCTCTGCCAGGAAGCGCTGGTAACTCTCCTTGCCCTCCTCTGTGAGCACGTCCAGCGCCAAGCGGTAATACTCCTTGTAGTGGGGGGGAAGGTAGTTGGGGTCAAGGGGATTGTCCCCCTGCGAGGAGCTTTGGGACCGACGAGCCATGAGGGGAGGGAGAGCTGTAAGGAAATTAAAACCAGCCATGAGAGTGGTGTCATGACAGCGACACATCGTCCTCACAGAGCAAAGGCAAAGGGAAGAGATTCAAAGCATATGGAGCAGTGCTGGAGAAAGATGAGCTCTAAGGTTCCTTCCAACCCAAACCAGCCTGTGATTCCATGATTCTATTAAATGTTGGCATCCTTTAATTCCCTAAGCTGCAACAAGAACTGTACCATATTGATGAATTCTCAGCTTGCATGAAAAAAGCTGGTTTATATATGTAAATATTTAATATATATACATGCACAAAATTACGGATATTCCCTTAATCCTCCAAACTCTTTCCCTATCAGATAAAGTGAAAGGGGAGAAGTTACTGGAACCTCAAAAGATATTTATTACCTTCTATCACTCTGGTGGGCATGAGCTGAGCTCAGGTTAAGGAATAAATAAAACTCCTCCTGCTATAGCCCATCTTGACAAATTCAGCTGAATTCTGCACTTAGCTCATGGATTTTTTTTATTTTATAATTTTGTTTTGCTGTGTTCCAGCTCCTGGGAACACATGTCTGCAGCTGGCAGAGCCCTGAGGCACTGGGTGAGATTTGGTGTTGTGAAGCTGCCAACTGCCAGGTTGGGTCTCCAGTTCTGGGTCAAGTCATCCACTATTTGGGAAGCAATTCCTCTCCAAATCATTTGGAAGCAATCACACACCATTTCTGGCTGATATTTGTGAGCCAGAGGGAGGTTTCTAAGACAAAATTGGTTTTTAAACTCCTGTCTCTTCACTTCTCTTTTAACTAGTTTTGATCCATTCCAAGTGTGTCCATTATCCCAGTGCAAGGCTGGATTTGGTGGAGCACCAGCTGACATGCCTTAGGGGATAGGAGATGGATTACTCAGTGTGCAGCATTGCCTTGTTATTTTTTTTTGACCCCAGAACTGTGTATTCCCTGTATTTTGTAGGGCATTCTCTGCTTTGAGCCTTGGTTCCTTTAACAGGAGTTCAGGGAACACCATGTTGGGTTTCCCCACTCCAGAGGGGAACACACAGACTGGACACACATTAGCTATTAGTACTCTTCAGTGATGGCTGGATTCTCCTCGCTCAGGGGCACCTCAAACAAGAGGGACTCCAAGCAGGGGTTGGCTCCTTGCTTGAACTTCACCTGAAAATCTGTTTCCTGCAGCTTCTTTCACCTCAGAGAAAGAAAAACATTGTCTTTTTGGAATTCTGAACCATCACAACTGTCAAAGAAACCGAGTCACAAACTGAAAATACACCAAATGTAGATTTTCAGCCTGTAACTACGGGATAATAGAGAATTTTATTTACAGACTTCTTTATTTTATTTAATTAGGAATTTCATTTTATGAAGATGCTAAAAATAATAATGTGTGGCACCTTCACAATTCCCTTGGGGATCTTTATAAAGGGTAACAAGATATTCTGTGTCCAGAATATCTCAGGCACTAAACTGTTGGTGGGTACAAGAGAAGAAGAGCTCACGTCAACCCAGCACCACCTGCAGCTGTGAGCGGCTGTGTGACCTGCTCAGGTCAAAGGGAACCCCTGAACATCCCTCCTTCCATTTCCATGACAATATTGGAAAAATAAGACCCCAAAGGCCCTTAGTCCAAAATCCCAGAGCCACAAACCCTGCAATGCCCCCCCCCCCCCCAGGAGGGAACAGGAAAGCTCAAGCACACCATCAATGTTCTTCACATCTTCACAGTTTTACCAGGAAAAGCCCCCCAGGAAGAGTGGGAGAGAACTGCCCCAGGATTGGACAGGAAAGCAAGAGACTCCTGCTACATCCTGCCAATAGGACCTGGGAAAAAATTCCAGCAATTGTTTTTTTGAGCAGAACACACTGATATGGGACCTCAGAAGTTCTTCAGTCCACTGAGCACCCTGGCAACACCCCCACTGATCCCACTGTCCAGGCCCTGGTGGTTTAGGGGAACATAAAAGAAAATTTTCAGAAGGTGAATTAGGCAGCAGGGGCGAAATCTGATTCTTCCCAGCACCAAACCCTTAAGTCTTGGGAAAGTCAATATAAATAAAGTGCAACCATAACCAGGGCAGCAGTTCAGGTTTCAGGTGTTCATACATAGGTACTCCATGTCACTCGGGATGCCTGAAGGTACCTGGCCTGGCCTCCAGCTGCTGCTGAGGAGGCTGTGGGTCTCTGCAGGGCTGCTGTCACACCTGCTGTGTGTAAATGCCCAAAGGCATCTAAAATAACCCAAAATCCCCAAGTTTTGGAACCGGGATTGCTACTCAGGGTCAGAGTCACCAAATGCAGGTGTATAATGTGCCCACCTGCAAGGGTTGTGTTGCCCCTTAGAGGTGATGGAAAATAAGTGAGTAATACCCAAGGATTCATCTTCTAACAGAGATGCTCACATTTGGCCAAGTATTCTGTTATTTTGTCTCCCAAACAGTAACAAATCAGCCTTCTACAGCCTCAGTGCTAAGACCTCGCTTGTTTTAACTCCAACACACAATCCTGCTTCGAACTGTCAGTACTTCATACCAGAACTTGCCTAGAGGATGGGTGGTAACTTCGACAGAAGGATGAATCAGATTAGATTTAGATCAGATATTGGGGACAAATTCTTCCCTGGGAAGGTGGTGAGGAACTGGCACAGGTAGCCCAGAGAAGCTGTGGCTGCCCCATCCCTGCAAGTGTCCAAGGCCAGGTTGAACGGGGCTAGAAGCAACCTGGGCTAGTGTAAAGGTGTCCATGCCCATGGCAGGGGGGTGGAACAAGATAAGCTTCCAGGCCAAATGATTCCATGATTTCCTTTCTGGTCCTCTCAATAAAGAGTTCACACACCTTCAGTCTCTCCAGGCTTCCTTCTCACCGTGCCTGAACCCCGCCTTTTCCATCTATGTCTGGGAGAACCAGCCATAAAATCAGCTCTATGGGAGGGGATCAAAGGTCCATCAGCCCTGGAAACCCGTCTCCCATAGGGACTAAGAGCAGGAGGTGTGGAAAACACACAGGAACAGGGACAGCACTTCTGATTCTTCACCACTTCTCAGAGCCAATTTCAGCTCCGTGGGGCTCCGGAATCTCCAGCCCCAGATGGGTTTTGATGCCTGTCAAGAGCCTCAAAGTATTTTGCTGTCACCAACTCACCCAGAGTTTCCCTAAATCCCTATCAAATTGGAGTATCTGCAGCAGCCAGAGGCAAGGAGTTCTCCAGCTCAGCCTGAGAGTCCATCGTGGCCTCCTTCTCCTTTGGATCTGCTGCTTGTCCTTTGGCTTTGGTAAGAAAATCAACACCTCTTGACCCTTGTCATGGAATCATGGAATGGTTTGGGTGGGAAGGGATTTTAAAGATCATCCAGTCCCATCCCCTGCCAAGGGGTGCACTAGACCATGTTGCTTCAAGCCCCATCCAACCTGGCCTAGAACATTTCCAGGGCTGGGGCAGCCACAGCTTCTCTGGGCAACCTGTACCACCACCTCACTACCCTGACAGGGAGGCATATCTTCCCAATATCCCAGCTAAGCCTGCCCTCTGACAGTGGGAAGCCACTGTCCCTTGTCCTGGCACTCCAGGCCCTTGTCCAAAGTCTCTCTCCAGCTCTTTGCCCTTTAGGCACTGGAGGGGGCTCTAAGGTCTCCCCAGAGCCTTCCCTTCTCCAGGCTGAACACTCCCAGCATTCCCATCCTGTCTCTAGAGCAGAGGGGCTCCAGCCCCCTCCTGTGTGTCACAGTGTCACCTATTCACACATTCTAGAAGTCTGTTATCATTATTTGGCATTTCATGAAGTTCTCTGCTATCCTAAGCGATCATTCCATGAATCACATCCATAAATATAGAAGTATCAAGAACACCACTCATGATCAGAACCTTTTGAACCAAACCTGCAAACTTTAGTTCCTCCCCAGGAAATCCTTCTCTTAATACAGGATGAGCACTGACATGTACACAGAAGGGTATGGAAAAAATCACAGAATCTCCTGAGTTGGAAGGGACCCACAAGGACCATCAAGTCCAGCTCCTGGCCCTGCACAGGACAGCCCCGAGAATCCCACAGAAAGAAGGAGGTATGGGTACCCTGGCTCTTTGGCACTCTCTTTCACACACTCCTCCGGGCTGGTGGTTGGGTTTTACAGGAGGAAGCTGCAGGAGAACAGAAGGCAGCTCTGTGGCTGTTTGCAGTAACTCCTCCCATGCTCGGGGGCAGTGGATAAAGGAGAGCAGGAAGCAGCTTGTTGGAAACTTAACAAGTGGGAGATGAAGGCTGATAGAATGGGCTGATGAGAGGCAGGATTCAGGTCTCCTCCACCCGTCTGCCTGGGCTGTCCCAAAGACACTGGTTGGCTGCCGCTGTGCCAAGTGCATGGAGAGTCCTAATGAAGTCACTCCGCTCCTTGGTCAAAAAACCACCAGCAGGTGAGGAACAGGTGGAGAGGAATGAACATGCAGCCCTCAGCCATCCCTGTGCTATTATCAAGGGGGTTTTGAGGAGGGAATCTCCAAAGGAAATATCCCTTTGGCTTGGCCTGCGGTCTGTTGTTGGCCTCTGTTCCCAGTGTAACTGGGAGTGACTTGACTGGCTATGATACCTGTCACACACATTCGGTTTTGTGATCCCCAAAAGCTGTCAGACCCCCTTAATACTGGGAAGAGTCAGCAGTGATGTGATCACAGCCTGCAGCTGCCTCTGCACAGAAGAATACTCATCCATATGGAATATTTAATGTAAGGAAAAGTGGCTGACAGATGAAGCTGGATTTAGAAACTCTCCCTTTACCTCTGGATTCACACTAAGAGCAGAAACTGGGAAAAGTACAGACCTGTTGACTTGGGCTGCATTTGCTCCCCGTTCATATGATGTTCCATTTTACTGTTTTTTTCCTAACACAGCAGCAGGAAATCACAGTTTCAGCCATGCTGTGATCACCACAAAGCCCTACAGATTAAAATAAATAAATAACAGGACCTGCCTTTCTCCTGAGCCTTTGTGCCAGGTGTGAATCAAGGGTGCTGGGCTGTGTTTGCCCAGTCTAAGCAAAAGGGAACCGGCTCAGTGTTCCCTTTCTCTCTCATCTGCTATGCCTGGTGCCAGCCCTGCTGATGCCTCAGCACCTGGGGCTGCCTCCCCAGTGCTGACTCCAGTGCTTGTTGTTACGTGTTCTGCCTGCACAGCCAGTTCCCAGGCTGCCTCGCTCAGGTGATCCTTTCCCTGGCTGGACCTGCTCCGCTGCTTCGGGACACTCCCAGGAGCTGAGGCTGCCGAAGGTCTGTAGGCACCGAGGAAGGAACTGCCTGGGAGGAAGCAGGGCTGGATCCCTTCGTCTGGAAAAGGCTGGAAAGACCTGATCCCTGCCCTTTGCTTATGTGCAAGTACAGGCACAATTTCCTGGGCTTAAACACCTCATCTTTTCACTGCTCTGAGTACCACCAAGAAGAAAAAGGCAGCACAAACAGACTGTTCTTTAGCCCACACTCTGCACAGCCAGCCACAAACCCCTCCATGCTATCAACACTTGAAGACTTCCACACCCTGGGCAAGAAGTTAGTCGAGGAGATTTTGATCCCTTTGATGGGCTTCAGCTGGCCCATATACCAGGTTCATTGGCATCACTGATGTCTCTTAGGGTAAGCTGTGAAAAAAAATTCAGGTTTCCAAATGCCTCAACACCTGAAGTTTAAAAAAAAATTATTTGGTCTGAAGAAATAGAAAAGATCCTGTGAAAATAGGCTGCTGTTGTTCTGGGAGGGTCGGGTTTAGGAGAGGACAGCAACCCCTGAGGGAAAACGACTGGAGCAGACGTAGTGACAATGAGACATGGAAAGTGTTGGTTTGCTCTCAAGAAAACGTTGTACTTGTTAAATGATCTGGGGAGGGACCTGTCTCCTGGAATATGGTTTAAGGTGTGGGGTTTTTAATTCTGCACTGTGATGGAAGGACAGCCAGCGCCTTCTGATCTTGCTGCAGCAGAGGTAGGACCTGTATGAACAGCGAGACGGGCTTGTCCTCTCCAGAAGCTGTTCCTGCATGTGCTCACTTTCCATACTAAGGGTTAGACTTCTCCTAGTTGGGATCCTAGTTAGGATTTCTCAGGTTAAGGCCTTTCACTTGTCAGCCTCACAGTGATGCAGCACTTGTAGTCTTGAAGTGTACCCCAGAATTTCCTGCTTTAGCCAAAGCACATGGCCATGGAATTGTACAAGAGCTGAGGCAAAGAGAAAACTGCCCACAGAAGCTGTGGCTGCCCCATCCCTGGAAGTGTCCAAGGCCAGGTTGGACGGGGCTTGGAGCAACCTGGGATAGTAGAAGGTGTCCCTGCCCATGGCAGGGGAGTTGGAACAAGATAGTCTGAAGGTCCCTTCCAATCCAAACCATTCTGTAATTCCATGAAAACGGATGCTGGACACCTTCCCATGAACTGTTCTTCTCACTAAGCAGGGCTCAGGCACATCCCCCAAACAGTACGGTGAAATGTGGGCAATAAACTGGATTAGATCCTTTTTTAGACACAACTGCCTCTGCCAAGTCCTAATACTTATTTTTCCTCTTTCCATTCTCCTCTCTGCATTTTCTGCTGAGTTCTGCCATGTTCTCATCCTCAGTGTCCTCTCAGTTTCAGGCAGTAGGCTCAAAGCCTGGGTTACTGTTAAAATTTCTGGTTGGAATTTGTTACTCCTGTTACAATACCCCACAGGCCTTTTCCTTTGGTCATCTGATGAGTTGATCACTCCATGTTAATAATCTGAGTGAATGTCACCCCATTTTTCTGCTCTGGATGGTTTTATATGGATCTCAGTCATCATTACAAAAAAGACAGAAGTCATCAGAAGTCACGGCCATCAGTTATAATTAATTATCAGAATAATTAATCAATTATTCACTGAGCTTCCAGAGATCACAGCTGCATCTTCCATGTTCACACCTGTAGCAGCTGAACCCGACATGGCTCCATAAACTCTTTCTGTGCCTCAGGTGAGAAGGGAATGCCCTGAATGCTACAGACATGTGGCAGAGTGGAACTGGGAGCCCGGTCTGCACCTCAAACACCCACTGGACTCTCCTTCACCTCTGCTTACCAGTGCAAGGGATCCCACAGAACATCCCTTGCTGGACATTCGGAATGTCCAGAGAATCTTCCTGCAGGCCAGAGGAAGGGAAAAGTGGCAGAAAAATTATGTCGTAATTTTCCTTGTGAAGTGGTTATTGAGACACCTGTCAACATGTCACAGCATGGCAGCCTGTCACGCATGTCAGCATGTCAACATGTCACAGCATGGCAGCCTGTCACGCATGTCAGCATGTCAACATGTCAGCCTTCACTGTCCTGTGCAACAAGGGTGGATGGGGAAATCCGAGCTGTGGGGAGTCACCAGGACACAACGTGATGTTTACAGCTGATGGAAACGAAATGCCATCCTGCATGCAAAAGGGGTCTCTTAGAGAGCAGATTACTTGGATAATCATGGAATCATGGAATTCTTTGGGTTGGAAAAGCCCTCTGATATTGAGTCCAACCACTCCCCCAGCACTGCCAAGGGCACCACTAACTCATGTCCCCAGGCACCACATCCATGACAGCAATGCTCATGCCATGCTCTCTCCTTCAGCCAACGCTTTTCCCTGGATTTTATTCACAAGGTAGAAGATATAACAAAGTCTAGACCACAAAACTTTAAGAAAAGGACCAACAGTGTAAGGTCTAATATGGAGAAGGTCAACAACGTTCTGCCTTTGGCTTTTATTTCCCCCATATCCTGATTGTAGAAATGCACTCATCAAACTCTTCCTCATTAGGGCTACAAAAATCCAGTATATTGGGCCTGATAAGCAGTCCAGAAGTGTTCATGTAACCATAAAATGCAAAGAAGTCCAATCCTGCAAGGTTTGGAGGTGAATTTCAGTGCATGGAAAGTTGTGATTGCCAGAAAAATTATGTCTAGAACATGGGTGAATCTGTCCTGATCCAGAACCCTGCTCTGCCACAAACATAGACTGTGGCATGCGACATTTCCACATTTATAGAATCTCAGAATCAGAGACTGGTTGATGTGGGAAGGAATCTTCAAGCCCATCTCATTCTAGTGGACACCTTCCACTAGATCAGGCTGCTCCCAGCCCCAGCCTAGCCTTGAACATTTCCAGGGATGGGGCAGCCACAAATTTTTCCTTTGACATGTCATTTCCCCTAAGCCACACAAAGAGCATAACTTTTTTTCCCCCTCTGAATACTCCTATTCCCACTGCCAGGTGACAGCAAATCCAGCTCTCTCTTCATCCCTCAAGTACAACTCTAAAGCCCCTCAGGTAAATAAGAGCGAGAACAAAATCTAAACAACCTTCTCTCCCTAAAATACACTCCCCCTGTGTCCCCCTAATGGAGTTGGGGCACGCTGTGCTCTCCTGCCTCCTGATCCAGGGAAAACATGTGCACAAGGAACTGGGAAGCCGTGTTCAGCACTGCTGTCACTGTCACTGCTCTGCTTTGGGGTAGTGTGCTGTTGCTGACATATTTTTGGCCTCTCACAGCTGAGCTTATTGCAGCTTCCAAAAATTAGATGTTTTCAGCAGCAGAAGGATTTGATTAGCACTTCTGTCGCTTCGGAGGTGCCTCTTCCCTCTCTAACTGTTCTAGAAGATGGAGAACCTGGTCCTCAGGCCAGGCAAGAGCCATAATTGACCCTTATTGACCTCAGCCAATTTAGAGTGAGGAACATGGGACCGTCCCCTTCCTCTGCTCACACACAAATCCTGAGGTCTGTCAGCCTCACATCTGTGGAAAACTCAGTGAGTGTCAGCACGTGTGCCTGTGCACGCGTGTCCACGCGCATCCGTCCGTGCTCCTGCCTGGACGTGCACGGCTGTGTCAGGGCTCGCGGGCTGTGTCGGTGCTCGGCTGCACACCCAACCCGTGCGTGTGGAGAGTGGGAGCCTCCGAACTGCTTCCCAGCTCCTTGCACACGGCAGACCTCAGCCCTCCCAGTACGACCACTGGTGACATCCCCTCTGTCCCGACCTCCTGACCACACGTCCCTACTGCATTCCTGATCCAAGAAGGAGGCCAGCTCGGGCTCTGTCATGGGGAGCTGAGTCAGGCTGTAAGACTCTTCCCAAAGAATGAGGCTGAGTTTGGGAATACCTGCTCCTTGGGGATTTCTCAAAGGGACGGGACACAGTTGTGTGAAGTGTTCACTGAGCAGTTTTGATCTGAGGACAGACGGGTCCCTTCCCTTCCCATCCCCAGTCCCTGCTGCCATCACTGGGACATTCTGGATCCCTTCCCTTGTGATCCCCACTCCCTGCTGCCAGTGCTGGGACATTTTCCCTCCCCACTTGCCTCTCCCTTCTCCTCCCGTGTCTCTCCCTTCTCCCCATCATGGCGTGATATGGAGCTCCTGCCACTGGAGCCTTCCTGCGTAGAAGCAGCCATCTCCTGCCCGTGGAATGCCTGCAGAATTCCCTGTCCCAGATCCCAGACACCCAGCCCTGCGCAGAGGAGCAAGGCAGGCCCTCCCCAGCCCTTGCCCTCCACCTCACGCAGCCACGTAGGTACCCCGGCTGTATCTGCCCTTCTCCTACCTTCCCAGGGGAGCCGGGCTGGTGGTGGGTCACTCTGACTCAGGTGGCCATGCAGGTACCCACGAGGTCCCTGCCCTTCTCCTGCCTTCCCAGGTGAGCCGGGGCAGGTGGTGGGTCACTCTCTGCTCACCTGGACGTGCCTGCAACCTGATTCACCTGGGAGCCTGGAGAGTGAGGCTCCACCCAGGGCAGAGCGGGGGTGAGTAAGAGCGAGAGAAAGGCAAACTCCGGAGAGCTGTTCCCTCCCCAGGCGCAGGGAGCCAGAGATAAGGGCTGTGCATTCCTGAGCCGCCGGAGGCCTCTCCCTTCCCGTCTGCCCCGAGCCTGTCAGACCAGCTCGGGGCTGGGAGCGGGGCCGAGCAGCGCCCCAGACACGGACCCCCGTCCCCTGACATGGACCCGCACCACAGCCCCGGGCACGGACCTTGGCCCCCAGCCCCGGGCAGGGCTGGGGCCTGCGGCTCCCGGGGACGGGGGATTTGGGCTCTCGGGCAATTCTCTGCTCTGGGGTCTGTTCGGGGCAGTCGAGCAGCGGCTCCTGGGCAATGTCACCGTGGCAGCAGGAGGGGTCGGGGACAGCGCCCTGTGGCCGCATCTCCAC